>NW_027524618.1:0-30120 GCF_052094955.1 Ictidomys tridecemlineatus
TCAGAGAGCAGACGTTGCAGACTGGATGCAGAAGGATCATTGCAGAGAGGAGATGTTGGATACTGGGGTAAAATAAGACTTTTGGAGAGAGCAGAGGTTGGAGACTGGGGTTCAGAAGAACTGTTGCTGAGAGAAGAGTTTGGAGACTGAGGTGCAGAAGGACTGTTACAGAGAGCAGAGTTTTTAGACTGGGGTGCAGAATAACTGATTTGGAAAGTAGAATTTGGAGACTGGGGTGCAGAAGAACTGTTACAGAGAGAAGAGTTTGTGGCCTGGGTGCAGAAAGACAGCTGCAGATAACAGATGTTCGATACTGGGTTGCACAAGGGCCGTTGCAAAGAGATGAGGTTGGAGACTGAGGTGCAGAATGACTGTTACAGAGAGCAAAGTTTGGAGAACGGGGTGCAGAAGGATCTTACAGAGAGCAGACATTGGAGACTGGGATTTAGAAGGATCGTTGCAGAGAGCAGAGTTTGAAGACTGGGTGTAGAAGGACTTTTGCAGAGAGCAGAGGTTGGAGACTGGGTGCAGAAGGCCTGTTACCGAGAGTAAAATTTAGAAACTTGGTTGCAGAAGACCGGTTACAAAGAGCAGATAATGGATTCTGGGGTGCAGAAGGATTGTTACAGATAGCACAGTTTGGAGACTAGGGTTTAGAAGGATTGTTGCGGAGAGCAGACGTTTCATACTGAGGCTTAGAAGAACTGTTACAGAGAGCAGAGTTTGGAAATTGGGGTGCAGAAAGACCGTAATAGAGAGAAAAGGTTTGAGACTGCAGTACAGAAGGACTGTTAAAGAGAGCAGAATTGGAGACTGGGATGCAGAAGGATCGTTGCAGAGAGCAGAGGTTGGAGACTGAGGTGCAGAAGGATCGCTACAGAAAGCAGAGTTTGGAGACCGGGGTGCTGTAGGATAGTTTCAGAGAGCACAGGTTGGAGACTGGGGTGCAGAAGAAATGTTGCAGAGAGCACAGGTTGCAGATTGGGGTGAAGAAGGACTTTAGCAGAGAGCAGAGGTTGGAGACTAAGGTGTAGAAGGACTGTTGCAGAGAGCAGATGTGGGAGACTGGGATGCAGAAGGATAGTTGCAGAGAGCAGATGTTTGATACTGGGGAATAATAAGACGTTTGCAGAGAGCAGAGGTTGGAGACTGGGCTACAGAAGGACTGTTGCAGAGAGCAGAGGTTGGAGACTGAGGTGCAGAAGAACTGTTACAGAGAGAAGAGGGTTTTAGACTGGGGTGCAGAATAACTGATACGGAAAGTAGAGTTTGGAGACTGGGGTGCAGAAGGACTGTAACAGAGAGCAGAGTTTGTAGCCTGGGGTGCAGAAAGACTGTTACAGAGAGGAAGGGTTGAAGAAAGGGATGCAAAAGGATCTTACAGAGAGGAGAGTGTGGAGACTTTGGTGCAGAAGGACTGTTGCAGAGAACAGAGGTTGGAGACTGAGGTTCAGAATGATCGTTGCAGAGAAAGAGTTTGGAGACTGGGGTAAAGAAAGACTGTTACAGAGAGCAAAGATTTGATATTGGGGTGCAGAAGAACTGTTACAGAGAGCAGAGGTTAGAGACTGGGGTGTAGTAAGACTGTTACAGAGAGCTGAGGTTGGAGACTGAGGTGCAGAAAAATCGGTACAGAGAGAAGAGTTTGGAGACTAGGTGTAGAAGGACTGTTACAGATTGCAGAGGTTGGTAACTGTGGTGCAGAAGGATCGTTGCAGTGAGCAGAGGTTGGAGACTGAGGTTCAGAAAGAACATTAAAGAGAGCAGAGGTTAGAGACTGGGGTCAGAAAGACAGTTCCAGAGAGCACAGTTTGGAGACTGGGGGTGCAGAAGAAATGTGGCAGTGAGCAGAGATTGGAGACTGCGGTACAGAAGTACTGTTACAAAGAGCAGAGGGTGGAGACTGGGGGTGGCAGAAGGATGTCACCTAGAGCAGAGTTTGGAAACTGGGGTGCAGAAGGATGTTACAGAGAGAATAGGGCTGGGAGAATTTGGTCAGAAAGACTGTTGCAGAGAACAGACTTTGGAGACTTGGGTGAAGAGGATCGTTGCAGAGATCAGAGGTTGGAGACTGAGGTGCAGAAGGATCGCTACAGAGAGGAGAGTTTGGAGACCGGGGTGCAGTAGGATAGTAACAAAGAGCAGAGGTTGGAGACTGGGGTGTAGTAAGACTGTTACAGAGAGCAGAGGTTGGAGACTGAGGTGCAGAAAAATCGGTACAGAGAGAAGAGTTTGGAGACTAGGTGTAGAAGGACTGTTACAGATTGCAGAGGTTGGAAACTGTGGTGCAGAAGGATCGTTGCAGTGAGCAGAGGTTGGAGACTGAGGTTCAGAAAGAACATTAAAGAGAGCACAGGTTGGAGACTGGGGTCAGAAAGACAGTTACAGAGAGCACAGTTTGGAGACTGGGGTGCAGAAGAAATGTGGCAGTGAGCAGAGATTGGAGACTGCGGTACAGAAGTACTGTTACAAAGAGCAGAGGGTGGAGACTGGGGTGCAGAAGGAATGTCACCTAGAGCAGAGTTTGGAAACTGGGGTGCAGAAGGATGTTACAGAGAGCAGAGGCTGGAGAATTTGGTCAGAAAGACTGTTGCAGAGAACAGACTTTGGAGACTGGGGTGAAGAAGGATCGTTGCAGAGATCAAAGGTTGGAGACTGAGGTGCAGAAGGATCGCTACAGAGAGGAGAGTTTGGAGACCAGGGTGCAGTAGGATAGTAACAGAGAGTACAGGTTGGAGACTGGGGTGCAGAAGGACTGTACCAGAGAGCAGAGGTAGGAGACTAGGGGTTCAGAAGGACTGTTGCAGACAGCAGACGTTGGAGACTGAGATGCAGAAGGATCGTTGCAGAGAGCAGATGTTGGAGACTGGTGTGTAGAAGGACTTTTGCACAGAATAGAGGTTGGAGACTGGCGTGCAGTAGGAATGTTTCGGAGAGCAGAGTTTGGAGACTGAGGTGCAGAAGGACTGTTACAGAGAGCAGAGGTTTTAGACTGGGGTGCAGAATAACTGATACGGAAGTAGAGTTTGGAGACTGGGGTGCAGAAGGACTGTTACAAAGAGCAGAGTTTGTAGCCTGGGGTGCAGAAGGACTGCTGAAGAGAACAGAAGTGCGATAATGGGGTGCACAAAAGCCGTTGCAGAGAGATGAGTTTGGAGACTAAGGTGCAGAATGACTGTTACAGAGAGCAAAGTTTGGAGAACGGGGTGCAGAAAGATCTTAAAAAGAGGAGAGGTTGGAGGACTGGGGGCAGAAGGAGTGTTGCAGAGAGCAGAGTTTGGAGACTGAGGTGCAGAAGAATCTTTGCAGAGAGAAGAGGTTGGAGACTGGGGTGCAGAAGGCCTATTACAAACAGCAGACATTGGAGACTGAGGTTCTAAAGACCTGGTACAGAGAGCAGATGTTTGACACTGGGGTGCAGAAGAATTGTTACAGATAGCAGATTTTGAAGACTGGGGTTTAGAAGGATTGTTGCAGAGAGCAGATGTTTCAGACTGAGGCTTAGAAGGACTGTTACAGAGAGACGAGGTTGGAGTCTCAGGTGCAGAAGTACTGTTTCAGAAAGCAGAGGTTGGAAATTAGGGTGCAGAAGTACCGTTATAGAGAGAAAAGGTTGGAGACTGCGGTACAGAAGGACTGTTACAGAGAGCAGACGTTGGAGGCAGAGGTGCAGAAGGATTGTTACAGAGAGCAGAGATTGGAGACTGGGTTGAAGAAGCATCTAACAGAGACCAGATGTTGGGGACCCAGGTGCAGAAGGACTGTTACAGAGAGTAGATGTTGGAGACTGGGTTGCAGAAGGTCTGTTATACAGAGCAGAGGTTTGTGGCTGGGTTGCGGAAGAATCTTAAAGAGAGCAGTGGTTGGTGACTGTGGTGCAGGACGAATGTTACAGAGAGGAGTGATTGGAGACTGGGGTGCAGAAGGATAGTGCAGAGAGCAGAGGTTTCAAACTGAGGTGCAGAAGGACTGTAACAGAGAGCAGAGGTTGGAGACTGAAGTTCAGCAGGACTGTTACAGAGAGCAGAATTTGGTGACTGACGTGAAGAAGGACTGTTACAGAAAGCAGAGGTTGAATTGAAGTACAGAGAAACCGTTACAGGGAGCAGAGTTTAGAGACTGTGGTATAGAATGACTGTAACAGAGAGCATAGGTTGGAGTATATAGTGCAGAAGGACTGTTACAGAAAACAGAATTTGGAGACTGGGGTGCAGAAGGATTGTTACAGAGAGCAGAGGTTGGAGACTGGGGTGCATAAGGACTGTTACACAGAGCAGAGGTTGAAGACTGGGTGTAGAAGGACTGTTGTAGAGAACAGAGGTTGGAGACTTGGGTGAATAATGACTGTTGCAAGAGCAGAATTTGGAGACTGAGGTGCAGAAGGACTGTCGAGGAGAGGAGACGTTGGAGACTAGGATGCAGAAGGATCATTCAGAAAGCAGTGGTTGGAGACTGAGGTGCAAAAAGATTGTTACAGAGAGGAGAGGTTAGACACTGGGGTGCAGAAGGCCTGTTACGGAGAGCAGAGTGTGGAGAAGGGCTCCAGAAGGACTGTTACAGATCACAGAGTTTGGAGACTGGGTTGAAGAAGGATCTATCAAAGACCAGATGTTGGGGACCCAGGTGCAGAAAGATTGTTACTGAGAGTAGAGGTTGGAGACTGAGGTGCAAAAGGATCGTATCAGAGAACAGCGCTTTAAGATTGAGGTGAAGAAGGACTGTTGCAGAGACCACAGGTTGGAGACTAGGGTGCAGAAGGACTGTTGCAGAGAGCAGAGGTTGGAAACTGGGATGCAGAAGGCTTGTTTTAGAGAACAGACTTTGGATACTGAGGTGCAGAAGGCCTGTTACAGAGCGGAGAGTTGGGAGAAATGGTTCAGAAGGACTGTTAGAGAGGGCAGAGTTGAAAAGACTGGGTTTCAGAAGGATCTTACATAGAGCAGAGTTTGGAGACTGAGGTGAAGAAGGACTGTTACAGAGAGCAGATGTTTAAGTCTGGGGTGCAGAATGATTGTTGGAGAGAGCAGAATTTTCAGACTGATGTGCAGAAGGACTTTTGAAGAGAGCAGATGTTGGAGACTGGGGTGCAGAAGGTTCGTTGCAGAGAGCAGAAGTTGGAGACTGCAGTACAGAAGGATTGTTGCAAAGAGCAGAGGTTGAAGACTAGGGTACACAAGGAGTTTTTGAGAGAGCAGATTTTTGATACTTTTGTTCAGAAGGACTGTTGCAGAGAGCAGAAGTTGGAGAATGGGGTGCAGAAGGACTTTTGCAGAGAGCACAGGTTGGAGACTGAGGAGCAGAAGGACGGACAAAGAAAGCAGAAGTTGGAGACTGGCGTGCAAAAGGACCTTTACAGAGAGCAGAGTTTGGAGACTGCGGTACTGACGGACTGTTACAGAGAGCAGAGTTCTGAGACTGGGGAGCAGAATGAGTGTTGCAAAGTACAGAGGTTGGAGACTGGGGTGCAGTAGGACCGTTGTAGAAAGCAGAGGTTGGAGACTGGTGTGAAGAAATAATATTATAGAGATCAGAGTTTGGAAACTGGGGTCAGAACGAACCTTCAGAGAGCAGAGGTTGGAGACTGGGGTGCAGAAGGACGTTGTAGAGAGCAGAGTATGGACACTGGGGTGCAGAAAGACTGTTGCAGAGAGCAGATGTTGGAGAATGGGGTGCAGAAGGACTTTTTAGAGAGCAGATGTTGGAGTCTGGGGTGCTAAAGCACTCTTTCAGAGAGCAGAGGTTGAAGACTGAGTTGGAGATGGACTGTTACAGAGAACAGAGTTTGGAGACTGGGGTGCAGAAGGTCTGTTGCAGAGAGCAGAGGTTTCAGACTGAGGTACAGAAGGATCATTGCAGAGAGCAGAGTTGAAGACTGGGCTGTAGAAGGACTGTTACACAGAGCACACATTGCAGACTGTGGTGCAGAAGAAATTTGCACACAGCAGAGTTTGGAGACTTGGGTGCATAAGGACTGTCACAGATAGCAGAGTTTTAATATGAGGTAAAGAAAGACTGTTACAGAGAGCAGAGGTTGTAGACTGCTGTGTTACAGAGAGCAGAGGTTGGAGACTGGGGTGCAGAAGAATTGTTATAGAGAACAGACTTTGGAGACTGGGGTGCAGAAGTATTGTTATAGAGAACAGACTTGGAGACTGGGGTGCAGAAGGCCTCTTACGGATAGGAGAGATGGGAGAAGGCGTGCAGAAGGACTGTTACAGAATGCAGAGTTTAGAGACTGGGTAGCAGAAGGAACTTACAGAGAGCAGATGTTGGAGAGTGAGGTGCAGAGGGACTGTTACAGAGAGCAGAGTTTGGGAGACTGAGGTGCAGAAGTACTGTTGCAGATACCAGAGGTTGGAGACTGGTGTGAGGAAGGACTTTTGCAGAAATCAGAAGTTGGAATCTGGGGTGCTGACGGACTGTTGAAGAGAGCAGATGTAGGAGACTGAGCTGCAGAATGACTGTTATAAAGAGCAGAGATTTGCAACTGGGGTGCAGAAGAAATGATACAGGAGCAGAGTTTGGAGACTGGGGTGCAGAAGGCCTGTTACAGAGAGCAGAGTTTGTAGACTGGGTTGCAGAAGGATCTTACGTGGAGCAGAGTTTGGAGACTGAGGTTCAGAAGGGACTGTTACGGAGAGCAGAGTTTAGGGACTGGGGTGCAGAAGGATAGTTGGAAACAGCAGAGTTTCCAGACTAAGTTGCAGAAGGACTGTTGCAGAGAGCAGATGTTAGAGACTTGGGTGCAGAAGGACTGTTGCAGAGAGCAGATGTTGGAGACGGGGATACAGAAGGATCCTTGCAGATAGCAGAGGTTGGACACTGGGGTGCAGAAAGACTGTTACCCAGAGAAGAGGTTGAAGACTGAGGTGAAGAAGGACTGTTAAAGAGAGCAGATGTGGGAGACAGGGCTTCAGGACTGATACAGAGCAGAAGTTTAAGACTGAGGTACAGAAAGACTTTTACAGAGAGCAGATATTGGAGACTCAGGTGCAGAAGGATTATTGCAGAGAGCAGAGTTTTCAGAATGAGGTTCAGAAGAACTGTTGCAGACAGCAGATGTTCGAGATTGGGGTGCACAAGGACTGTTGCAGCGAGCAGGGGTTGGAGACTGGGGTGCAGAGGAATCGTTGCAGAGAGCAGAGGTTAGAGAGTGGGGTGCAGAAGGACTGATACAGAGAGCAGAGGTTTGAGACTGGGGTGCAGAAGGTCTTTTACAGAGAGCAGATTTTGGAGAGTGAGGTGCCGAAAAACTGTTACAGAGAGCAGAGGTTGAAGACTGGGGTGAAGAAGGATTGTTGCAGAGAGCAGAGGTTGCAGAGTGAGGTGCAGACGGACTCTTACAGAGAGCAGAGTATGGAGACTGTGGTGCAGTAGCACTGATACAGAAAGCAGAGTTTGGAGACTGGGATGAAGAAGGACCCTTACAGAGAACAGTGGTTGAAGACTGTGGTACAGAAGAACTGTTGTTAAAATAAGGTTGGAGACTGGTGTGCAGAGGGACCATTGCAAAGTTTGGCGACTGGGGTGAAGAATGACTGTTGCAGAGAGCAGATGTTGGAGCCTGGGGTGCAAAAGAACTGTTGCATAGAGCAGAGGATGGAGACTGGGGTTCACAAGGACTGTTGCAGAGAGCAGAGGTTTGAGACTGGGGTGCGGAAGGATTATTGCAGAGAGAAGAGGTTGGAGACTTAGGTGCAGAAAGATCGTTGCAGAGAGAAGAGGTTCGAGACTGGGGTGCAGAAGAATCGTTACAGAGAGCAGAGTTTGGAGACTGGGGTGCAGAAAGATTTTCACAGAGAGCGCAGTTTGGAGCCTAGGGTGCAGAAAAAATGTTGCAGAGAACAGAGGTTGGAGACTTGGGTGCAAAAGGACTGTTGCAGAAATCAGAGTTTGAAGACTGAGGTGCAGAAGGACTGTTGCAGAGAGCAGAGGTTAAAGACTGGGTGCAGAAAGTCAGTTACAGATAGCAGACGTTGGAGACTGGCTTTCAGAACGATCTTACAGAGAAAAGAGTTTGGAGACTTCAGTGCAGAAGGACTGTTACAGAGAGCAGATGTGTGAGACTGGGGTGCAGAAGGATCATTACAAAGAGCAGAGTTTGGAGACTGGGGTGCAGACGGACTTTTACAGAGAGCATACGTTTTATACTGGGGTGCAGAAAAAATGTTGCAGAGAGCAGAGATAGGAAACTGGGGTTCAGAAAGACTGTTGCTGAAAGCAGAGGTTGGAGACTGAGGTGCAGAAGGACTGTTAGAGAGAGAAGAATTTGGATACTGGGGTGCAGAAGAACTGACAAGAAAAGCAGATGTAGGAGACTGGGGGGCATAAGGACCGTTACAAAGAGCAGAGGTTGGAGACTCTGGTACAGATGGACTGTTACAGAGAGCAGAGTTTGGAGACTGAGGTGTAGAAGGACTGTTGCAGAAAACAGAGGTTGGAGACTGGGGTGCAGAAGGACCATTGCAGAGAGCAGAGTTTGGAGGTAGGTCCAGAAAGACTGTTACAGCTAGCAGGGGTTGAAGTCAGGTGTACAGAAAGATCTTACAGAGAGCAGAGGTAGGAGTCTGGGGTGCAGAAGGACTGTTTTAGAGAGAAGAGGTAGGAGACTGGCGTGCAGAACAATCCTTGCAGAGAGTAGAGTTTGAAGACTGGCGTGCAGAAGGTCTCTTGCAGAGAGCAGAGGATGGAGACTGGCATGCAGAAGGCCTGTTTCAGAGAGCAGAGGTTAGAGACTGGGATGCAGAAGGACTGTTCCAGAGAGCAGAGTTTGCAGACTGGGTTTCAGAATGGTCTTACAGACAACAGAGGTAGGAGACAGATTTAAAAAAAGACTGTTACAGAGAGCAGATTTTGGAGACTGTGGTGCAGAGGGATTGCTGCCGAGATCATATTTTTCAGACTGAGGTACAGAAGAACTGTTGCAGAGAGTAGATGTTGGAGACTGGGTTGCTCAAAAACTGTTGCAGCGTGCAGAGGTTGGAGACTGGGGTGCAGAAGGATTGTTGCAGAGAGCAGAGGTTGGAGACTGCGGTGAAGAAAAATCATTGCAGAGAGAAAAAATGGAGACTGGGGTTCTGAAGGCCTGTTACAGAGAGCAGAGTTTCCAGACTGGGTTGTAAAATTCCTGTTACAGAGAGCAGAGGTTGGAAGCTATTCTGCAGATGGACTGTTACAGAGAGCAGAGTTTGGAGACTGGGTAGGAGAAAGATTCTACAGAGAGCAGAGGTTGAAGAATCAGGTGCAGAAAGACTGATACAGAGAGCAGAGGTTAGAGACTGGGGTGCAGAAGGACTGATACAGAAAGCAGAGACTGGAGTCTGAGGTTCAGAAAGATTGTTACAGAGAGCAGAGGTTGGATTATGCAGTACAGGAGGACTGTTACAAAGAGAAGAGGTTGAAGACTGGGGTGCAGAAGGACTGTAAAAGAGAGTTGAAGTTGGTAACTAGGGTGCCGATGGATTGTTGCAGAGAGCAGAGTTTGGAGTCTGGGGTGCAGAAGAACTATTGCGGAGAGCAGAGGTTGGAGACTGGGGTGCAGAAATACTGTAACAGAGAGCAGATTTTTGAGACAGTGGTGCAGAAGGATCTTACAGATAGCAGAATTTGGAGACTGAGATGCAGAAGGACTGTTAAAGAGAGCAGAGGTTGGAGACTGAGGTGTAGATGGACTGTTACAGAGAGCAGAGGTAGGAGACTGGGGAGCAAAAGGTTCGTTCCAGACAGCAAAGTTTTCAGACTGAGGTGCAGAAGGACTGTTGCAGAGAGCATATGTTGGAAAATGGGGTGCAGAAGGACTGTTGCAGAGAGCAGAGGTTGGAGATTGGGGTGTAGAAGGTCTGTTACAGAGAGCAGAGTTTGGAGGTTCAGGTGCAGAAGGACTGTTAGAGGAAGCAGAGTTTGGAAATTGGAATGCAGAAGGACCATTAAAGAGAGCATAGTTTGAAGACTGTGGTATAGGACTGTTACCAATAGCAGAGGTTGGAGACTTGGGTGCAGAATGACTGTTACAGAGAGCAGAGGTTGGAGACTGAGGTGTAGAAGTAATGTTGCAGAGTACAGAGTTTAAAGACTGAGGTGCAAAAGGATTATTACAAAGAGCAGAGGTTGGAGATTGGGGTGCAAAAGGACTGATACAGAAAGCAGAGATTGGAATCTGGGGTGCAGAAAGACCGTTACAGAGAGCAGAGGTTGGATTCTGCAGTACAGAAGGACTGTTACAGAGAGCAGAGGTTGAAGACTGGGGTGGAGAAGTACTGTAGCAGAGAGCAGATGTTGGTAACTAGGGTGTCGAAGGACTGTTGCAGAGAGCAGCGTTTGGAGACTGGGGTGCAGAAGAACTGTTGCGGAGAGCAGAGGGTGGAGACTGGGGTGCAGAAGGACTGTTACAAAGAGCAGAGTTTGGAAACAGCATTGCAGAAGGATCTTACAGAGAGCAGAATTTGAAGACTGAGGTGCAGAAGGACTGTTGTAGAGATCAGAGGTTGGAGACTGGGGTGCAGTAGTATCATTGCAGAGAGCAGAGGTTACAGACAGGGGTGCAAAAGGATCGTTGCAGAGAGCAGAGGTTGGAGACTTGCGTGCGGAAGGCCTGCTAAAGAGAGCAGATTTGGAGACTGGCGTGCAGAAGGCCTGTTAAAGAGAGGGGAGTTTGGAGACTGGGGTGCAGAAGGACTGGTACAGAGAGCAGATATTGAAGACTGGGTTGTTGAAGGATCTTACAGAGAGCAGAGTTTGGAATCTAAGATGCAGGTGGACTGTTACAGAGAGCAGTGGTTTGAGACTGGGGTGCAGAAGGATCGTGAAGAGCAGAGGTTTCAGACTGAGGTGCAGAAGTACTGTTACAGAGAGCAGAGGTTGGAGATTTAGGTGTGAAAAGACTGTTACCTAGAGCAGAGTTTGGAGACTGAGGTGCAGAAGGACTGTTACAGAAAGCAGAGGTTGGAAATTGGGGTGCAGAAGGACTGTTTCAGAGAGCAGAGGTTGGAGACTGGGGTGCAGAAGGACTGTTGCAGAGAAAAGAGGTTGGAGACTAAGGTGCAGAAGGACACTTAGAGCAGAAGTTAGAGACTGGGGTGCAGAAGGACTGATACAGAAAGCAGAGACTCTAGTATGGGGTGCAGAAAGAACGTTACAGAGAGTAGAGGTTGCAGAATGCAGTACAGAAGGACTGTTGCAGAGAGCAGAATTTAGAGACTGGGGTTCAGAAGGACTGTTGCAGAGAGCAGAGGTTTGAGACTGAGGTGCAGAAGTCCTGTTACATACAACAGAGCTCGGAGACTGGGGTGCAGAAGGATCGTTGCAAATTGCAGAGCTTGGAGACAGGGGTGCAGAAGGATCTTACAGAGAGCAGATGTTAGAAACTGAGGTGCAGAAGGACTGTTGCAGAGATTAGAGGTTTGAGACTGAGGTGCAGTAGGATCATTGCAGAGAGCAGAGGTTGAAGATTGGGGTGCAGAAGGATCATTGAAGAGAGCTGAGTTTGGAAACTGGGGTGCAGAAGGCCTGCTACATATAGCAGAGTTTGGAGACTGGCGTGCTGAAGGCCTGTTACAGAGAGGATAGGTTGGAGACTGTTGTGCAGAAGGACTGTTATAGAGAGCAGAGTTTGGAGATTGGTTTCCTGAAGGATCGTACAGAGAGCAGAGGTTGGAGACTGATGTGCAGGTGTACTGTTACAGAGAGTAGTGGTTGGAGACTGGCGTCCAGATATATCGTTGCAGAGAGCAGAGTTTGCAGACTGGGGTGAAGAAGGCTGTTGCAGAGAGCATAGGTTGGAGACTGAAGTGCAGAAGCACTGTGACAGAGAGCAGATGTTGGAGACCGGGGTTCAGATGGATCTTACAGAGAGCAGATGACGGAGACTGAGGTGCTGAAGGATTGTAACAGACAGCAGAGGTAGGAGACTGGGGTGAATGAGGTTCTTTTCAGACAGCAGAGTTTTCAGACTGTGGTGCAGAAGGACTGTTGCCGAGACCAGATCTTGGAGACTGGGGTGTAGAAGGACTGTTGCAGAGAGCAGATTTTGGAGACTGGAATTATGAATGATTGTTGCAGAGAGAAGAGATTGAGGACTGATGTCCAGAAGGAATGTTACAGAGAGCAGAGTTGGGAGACTGGGTTGGCAAAGAATCCCACAGAGAGCAGAGGTTGGAGACTGAAGTGCAGTAAGACTGTTACAGAGAGTAGAGGTTGGAGACTGAGGGGCAGAAGGACCGTTGCAAAGAACAGAGTTTGCAGACTGAGATGCAGAAGGATTGTTACAGAGATCAGATTTTGGGGACTGAAGTGCAGAAGGACTGTTGTAGAGAGCAGAGGTTGGAGACTGGGGTGCAGAAAGACTGTTGCAGAGAGCAGAGGTTGGAGACTTAGGTGCAGAAGGACACTTAGAGCAGAAGTTAGAGACTGGGGTGCAGAAGGACTGATTCAGAAAGCAGAGACTCTAGTGTGGGGTGCAGAAAGAACGTTACAGAGAGTAGAGGTTGGAGAATGCAGTACAGAAAGACTGTTGCAGAGAGCAGAATTTAGAGACTGGGGTGCAGAATGACTGTTGCAGAGAGCAGAGGTTGGAGACTGAGGTGCAGAAGTCTTGTTACATAGAACAGAGGTTGGAGACTTGGGTGCAGAAGGATTGTTGCAAATTGCAGAGCTTGGAGACAGGGGTGAAGAAGGATCTTACAGAGAGCAGATGTTAGAGGTGCAGAAGGACTGTTACAAAAAGCAGAGGTTGGAGACTGGGGTGCAGAAGGATCATTGCAGAGAGCAGAGGTTGGAGATTGGGATGCAGAAGGATCTAACAGAAAGCAGGGTTTGGAGACTGGGGTGCAAAAGGACTATTGCAGAGAACAGATGTTGAAGACTGGGGTGGAGAAGAATCGTTGCAGAGAGAAGAGTTTTTAGACTGGCGTGCAGAAGGCCTGTTACACAGAGCAGAGGTTGGAGACTGGGTTGCAGAAGTCCTGTTACAGAGAGCAGAGGTTGGAGACTGTTGTGCAGAAGGACTGTTACAGATTGCAGAGTTTAAAAACTGGGTTGCAGAAGGATCAAACAGAGGGCAGAGTTTGGAGACTGAGGTGCAGAAGAACTGTTACAGAGAGCAGAGGTAGAAGACTGGGGTGCAAAAGCATCGTTTAAGAGAGCAGAGTTTTCAGACTGAGGTGCAGAATGACTGTTGCAGAGAGCAGATGTTGGAGACTGGCGTGCAGAAGGACTGTTGCAGAGAGCAGATGTTGGTAAGTAGGGTGCAGAAGGACTGTTGCAGAGAGCAGAGGTTGGAGACTGGGGTGCAGAAGGACTGTTGCAGAGAGCAGAGGTTGGAGACTGGGGTGCAGAAGGACTGTTGCAGATAGCAGATGTTGGAGACTGAGGTGCGGAAGTCCTGTTACAGAGAGCAGAGTTTGCAGAATCGGGTGCAGAAGGACAGTTTCAGAGAGCAGAATTTAAATACATGGGTGCAAAAGAATCTTACAGAGAGCAGAATTTGGAGACTGAGTTGCAGAAGGACTGTTGTAGAGATCACAGGTTGGAGACTGAGGTGCAGAAGGACTCTTACAGAGAGCAGAGGTTTGAAACTGGGGTACAGAAGGACTCATACAGAAAGCAGAGATTGGAGTGTGGGGTGAAAAAAGACCATTACAGAGAGCAGAGGATGGATACTGCAGTACAGGAGGACTGTTACAGAGAGCAGTGGTTGAAGACTTGGTTGCAGAAGTACTGTAGCAGAGAGCAGATGTTGGTAACTAGGGTGCAGAAGGACTGTTGCAGTAAGCAGAGTTTGGAGACTTGGGTGCAGAATGACTCTTGCGGAGAGCAGCGGTTGGAGACTGGGGTGCAGAAGGACTGTTACAGAGAGCAGAGGTTGGAGACAAGGTTCAGAGGGACTGTTGCAGAGAGAAGATGTCGGAGACTGTGGTGGAGAAGAACTGTTGCAGAGAGCAGATTTTAGAGACTGGGGTGCAGAAGGATTGTTACAGAGAGCAGGGTTTGGAGACTGAGGTGCGGAAGGACTGTTACAGAGAGCAGCGTTTGGAGACTGGGTTGCAGAAGGACTGTTACAGAGAGCAGAGGTTGGAGACTGGGGTTCAGATGGATGTTACAGAGAGCAAAGTTTGCATACTGGAGTGCAAAATGACAGTTGCAGAGAGCAGATGTTGGAAACTTGGGTGGACAAGTATCGTTGCAGAGAGAAGAGGTTGGAGACTGGGGTGCAGATGGCCTGTTACAGAGAACAGAGGTTGGAGACTGGGTTGCAAAAGTCCTGTTACAGAGAGCAGAAGTTGGAGACTTTGATGCAGAAGGACAGGTACAAAGTGCAGAGTTTAAAGAATGGGTTGCAGAAAGATCACAGAGAGAGCAGAGTTGGGAGACTGAGGTGCAGAAGGACTCTTAGAGAGAGCAGAGGTTTGAACCTTGGGTACAGAAGAACTGACACAGAAAGCAGAGATTGGAATCTAAGGTGCAGAAAGACCGTTACAGAGAGCAGAGTTTGGATACTGCAGTACAAGAGGACTGTTACAGAGAGCAATGGTCGAAGACTGGGTTTCAGAAGTACTGCAGGAGAGAGCAGATGTTGGTAACTAGGGTGCAGAAGGACTGTTGCAGAGAGCAGAGTTTGGAGACTGGGTTCCTGAAAGACTGTTACAGAGAACAAATGTTGAAGACTGGGGAGCAGAAGGACTGTTGCAGAGGACAGAGGTTGGAGACTGGGGTGCTGCAGGACACTTGCAGAAAGCAGAGGTTAAATACTTGTTTGGAGAAGGAATGTTACCGAGAGCAGAGTTTGGAAAGTTTAGTGCAGAAGGATCTTACAGAGAGCAGAGGTTGGAGACTGTGGTGAAGAAGGACTCTTCCAGAGAGCAGAGGTTGGAGACTGGGGTGGAGAAGGATCGTTGCAGAGAGCAGAGTTTGAGGACTGGGGTGCAGCAGAACTGTTGCAGAGAGCAGAGGTTGGAGACTGGAGTCCAGAAGGACTGTTACAGAGAGCAGAGGTAGGAGACTTAGGTGAAGAAGGACTATTACAGAGAGGAGAGGTTGGAGACAGGGCTGCAGAAGGACTGTAGCCGAGAGCAGATGTTGGAGACTGTGCTTCAGAAGGAATGTTGCAGAGAGCATATGTTGGAGACTGCGGTGCAGGAAGACTGTTACAGAGAGCAGAAGTTGGAGACTGGGGTTCAGATGGATCTTACAGAGAGAAGATTTTGGAGACTGGGGTGCAAAAGGACGGTTGCAGAAAGCAGAGGTTGGAGACTGGGTTGGAGAAGAATCATTGCAGAGAGAAGAGGTTGGAGAATGGGGTGTAGAAGGCCTGTTTCAGAGAGCAGAGATTGGAGACTGGCTTGCAGAAGTCCTGTTACAGAGAGCAGAGTGTAGAGACTGTTGTGCAGAAGGACTGTTACAGTGTGCAGAGTTTAAAGACTGGGTTCTAGAAGGATCTTACAGAGAGCAGAGTTAGGAGAATGAGGTCCAAAAAACTGTTACCGACAGCAGAAGTAGGAGACTGGGGTGCATAAGGATCGTTGCAGAGAGCAGAGGTTGCAGACTGGGGTGCAGAAGGATCGTTGCGGAGAACAGAGTTTTCAGACTGAGGTGAGAAGGACTTTTGCAGAGAGCACATGTTGGAGACTGGGGTGCAGAAGGACTGTTGCAGAAAGCAGAGGTTAAAGACTGGGGTGCAGAAGGATCATTGTAGAGAGCAGAGGTTGGAGAATGGGGTGCAGAAGGAATGTTATAGAGAAAGGAGTTCGGAGACTGGGGTGCAGAAGGCCTGTTACGGAGAGCAGAGTTTGGAGAAGGGGTGCAGAAGTACTTTTATAGAGAGTAGAGTTTGGAGAATGAGGTACAGAAGGATCGTTATAGAGAGCGGAGGTTGGAGACTGGGTTGCAGAGGGACTGCTGCAGAGAGCAGAGGCTGGACATGGGGTGTAGAACAACTGTTGCGGAGAGCACAGGTTTGAGATTTGTGTGCAGAAGCAGTGTTGCAGAGAGTAGAGGTTGGAGACTGCCTTTCAGTAGGACTTTTACAGAGGCAGAGTTTGGAGAATTTGGTGCAGAAGACTTTTGTGGAGATCAGATGTTGGAGACTGGGTTGCAGAAGGACTGTTACAGAGAGCAGAGTTTGGAGATTGGGTGCAGATGGACTGATACAGAAAGCAGAGTTTGGAGACTCCGGTGGAGAAGGACTGTTGCAGACAGAAGAGGTTGGAGAATGGAGTGCAAAAGGCCTCTTACACAGAGCAGAGTTTGCAGAGTTGTGTGCAGAAGGACTGTTACAAACAGCAGAGTTTGAAGACAGGGTTGCAGAAGGACTTGGGTGCAGATGTACTGTTGCAGAGAGCAGAGGTTGGAGACTAGGGTGCAGAAGGATCGTTGTAGCGAGCAGAGTTTTGAGACCGGCATGCAGAAGGACTGTTACAGAGAACAGAATTTAGAGAAGGAGTGCAGAAGGACTGTTCCAGAGGGCAGAGTTTACCGTCTGGCTTGCAGATGGATCTTACAGAGAGAATATGTTGGAGATTGAGGTGCAGAAGGACTGTTACAGAGAGTAGAGTTCAGAGACTGAGGTTCAGAAGGACCGTTGTAGAGAGCAGTGTTTGGAGACTGAGGTGCAGAAGGATTGTTACAGAGAGCAGAGGTTGGAGACTGGGGTGCAGAAGGACTGTTTCAGATAGCAGAGTTTGGAGACTGGGGTGCAGAAGGACTGTTGCAGATAGCAGAGTTTGGAGACTGGGGTGTAGAAAAACTGTTACAGAAAGCAGAGGTTTGAGACTTGGGTGCAGAAAGACTTTTGCAGAGAGCAGAGTTTGGAGACTGAGTTGCAGAAGGACTGTAACAGAGAGATGTGGTTGGAGACTGGGGTGCAGAAGGACTTATACAGAAAGCAGAGGTTGATGCCTGGGGAGCAGAAGGAGCGTTACAAAGAGCAGATTTTGGAGACTGCACTACAGGAGGACTGTTACAGAGATCAGAGGTTAGAGACTGGTGTGGAGAAGGACTGTTTCAGAGTGCAGACCTTGGAGTTTGGGGTTCAGTAGAACTGTTCGAGAGAACATAAGTTGGAGACTGGTGTGCAGAAAAACTGTTGCAAAGAGCAGAGGTTGGAGACAGAGGTGCAGCAGGAATGTTACAGAGAGAATAGTTTGGAAACTGTGGTGCAGAAGGAATGATACAGAAAGGAGAGTTTGGAGACTTGGGTGCAGACGGATCTTTGCAGAGAGCAAAGGTTGGGTACTGCGGTACAGAACAACTGTTTGAGAGAGAAGAGTTGGAGACTGGGGAGCAGAAGGACAGTTACAGAGAGCAGAGGTTGGAGACTGGGGAGCAGAAAGACTGTTGCAGAGAGCAGAGGTTGGACACTGGGGAGCAGAAGGACCGTTCCAGAGAGCAGATGTTGGAGACTGGGATGCAGAACGTCTGTTACAAAGAGCAGAGTTTGGAGACTGGGGTGCAGAAGGATCATTGCAGAGAGCACAGGATGGAGACTGGGGTGCAGAACGCCTGTTACAGAGAGCAGAGTTTGAAGACTGGGATGCAGAAGGCCTGTTAAAGAGAGCAAAGTTTCTAGACTGGGGTGCAGAAGGACTGTTACAGAGAGCAGAGTTTGAAAAATGGTTTGCAGAAGGATCTTACAGAGAACAGAGTTTGGAGACTGAGGTTCAGAAGGACTTTTACAGCGCTTAGGAGTTATAGACTTAGGAGCAGATGGGCTTTTGTAGAGAGCAGAGTTTTGAGACTGAGATCAAGAAGGATTGTTACAGAGATCAGAGGGTGAAGACTGGGGAGCAGAAGGAGTGTTACAGAGAGCAGAGTTTGGAGACTAAGCTGCAGAAGGACTATTACAAATTGCAGAGGTTGGAACCTGGGGAAAAGAAGGATCGTTGCAGAGACCAGATGCTGGAGTCTGGGGTTAAGAAGGACTGTTACAGGGAGCAGATGTTGGAGACTAAGGTGCATAAGGATCGTTTCAGAGAGCAGAGGTTGGAGACTGAGGTGCAGAAGGACCCTTACAGATTGCAGAACTTAGAGACTTATGTGGAGAAGGACTTTTCCAGAGAGGAGAGGTTGGAGATTGGGGTGCAAAAAGATTCTTACAGAGAGCAGAGGATAGAGACTGGGGTTCAGAAGGAGTTTTACAGAGTGCAGAGTATGGGGATTGGGTTTCAGAACAACTGTTACAGAGAGCAGAGGATGGAGACTGAGGTGTAGAAGGCCTGTTACAGGGAACAGAGTTTGGAGACTGAGGTGAATAAGAATTTTTACAGAGAGCAGAGTTTGGACACTAATGTGCAGAAGGACTGTTACAGAGAGCAGAGCTTGGAGACTGAGGTGCAGAAGGACTGTTGCAGAGAGCAGATGTTGGAGACTGTGTTGAAGGAGGATCGTTGCAGAGAGCAGAGTTTTAAGACTGAGGTGCAGAAGAATCGCTACAGAGAGCAGAGGTTGGAAACTGGGGTGCAGAAGAAATGTTGCAGAGAGCAGAGTTTTGAGACTGTGGTTAAGAAGGACTATAGCAGAGAGCAGACGTTGGAGACTGAGTTGCAGAAGGATTGTTACAAAGAGCAGAGGTTGAATACTGGGGTGCAGAAGGACCATTACAATAATCAATGTTTGGAGATTGAGGTGCAGAAGGACTTTTACAGAGAGCATAGTTGGATACTGGGTTGCAGTAGTACTGTTAGAGAGAGCAGAGTCTGAAGACTTGGGTGCAGAAGGACTGTTGCAGAGAGCAGAGTTTAGAGACTGAGGTCCAGAAGGATCCTTGCAGAGAGAAGAGGTTACAGACTGGGGTGCGGAAGGACTGTTACAGAAAGCCTAGTTTGGCATTCGGGAGCAGAAGGACCGTTACAAAGAGAAGAGGTTGCAGACTGCGATACAAAAGGACTGTTACAGGGAGAAGAGG
This sequence comes from Ictidomys tridecemlineatus, assembly GCF_052094955.1. Classification (NCBI taxonomy): domain Eukaryota; kingdom Metazoa; phylum Chordata; class Mammalia; order Rodentia; family Sciuridae; genus Ictidomys; species Ictidomys tridecemlineatus. Next base: position 18,896 of record NW_027524618.1, read on the forward strand.
TTAAAGACTGGGTAGAAGAAGGATCCTTGCAGAGAGGAGATGTTGAAGACTGGGGTGCAGAAGGACTTTCACAAAGAGCAGAGGTTGTAGACTGAGTTGCAGAAGGATCGTTACAGAGATCAGAGTTTGGAAACTGAGGTGCAGAAAGATCATTGAAGAGAGCAGAGGTTGAAGACTGAGGTGCAGAAGGATCGTTTCAGAGAGCATAGTTAGGAGACTGGGGTCAGAAAGACAGTTACAAAGAACAAAGTTTAGAGGCTGGGGTGCAGAAAAAATGTTGCAGAGAGCAGAGGTTGGAATCTGGGGTGCAGAAGGACTGTTGCAGAGAGCAGAGGTTGCAGACTGAGGTGCAGAAGGACTGATACAGCAAGCAGACGTTGGAGACTGGGGTGCAAAAGGACCTTTACCGACAGCAGAGGTTGGAGACTACGGTAAAGAAGGATTGTTACAGAGAGCGGAGGTTGGAGACTTGGGTGCAAAAGGACTGATGCAGAGAACAGAGGTTGGAGACTGGGGTGCAGAAGGATGGTTGCAGAGATCAGAGGTTGGAGACTGAGGTGCAGAAGGATTGTTACAGGGAGCAGAGGTTGGAGACTTGGGTGCAGAAGGACAGTTGCAGAGAGAAGAGGATGGAGACTGGGTTGCAGAAGGCCTGTTACAGAGTTCAGAGTTTGGAGGGTGGGGAGCAGAAAGTTTGTTACAGAGAGCAGAGATTGGAGTCTGAGGTGCAGAAGTATCGTTTCAGAGAGCAGAGGTTGGAGAGTGTGGTGCAGAAGGACCGTTACAGATTGCAGAACTTGGAGATTAAGGTGGAGAAGGATCTTGCAGAGAGCAGAGGTTGAAGACTGAGGTGCAGAAGGATCCCTACAGAGAGCAGAGTTTGGAGACTGGGGTGCAGAAGAAATGTTGCAGACAGCAGAGGTTTGAGACTGGGGTGAAGAAGGACTGTAGCAGAGAGCAGACGATGGAGACTTGGGTTTAGAAAGACTGTTACAGGGAGCAGAGGTTGGAGACTGTGGTGCATAAGGATCGTTTCAGAGAGCAGAGGTTGGAGACTGGGGTGCAGAAGGACAGTTACAGATTGCAGAACTTCGAGACTGATGTGGAGAAGGACTTTTCCAGAGAGGAGAGGTTGGAGACTAAGGTTCAAAAAGATTTTTACAGAGAACAGACGATGAAGACTGGGGTGCAGAAGGAGTTTTACAGAGTGCAGAGTTTGGAGATTTGGTTTCAGAAAAACTGTTACAGAGAGCAGAGGATGGATACTGGGATGCAGAAGGCCTGTAACAGGGAACAGAGTTTGGAGACTTAGGTGAAGAAGAATTTTAACAGAGAGCAGAGTTTGGACACTGATGTACAGAAGGACTTTTACAGAGAGCAGAGCTTGGAGACTGGGGTGCAGAAGGACTGTTGCAGAGAAAAGAGGTTGGAGACTGTGCTAAAGAAAGATCGTTGCAGAGAGCAGAGTTTGAAGACTGAGGTGCAGAAGGATTGCTACAGATAGCAGAGGTTCCTGACTGGGGTGCAGCAAGACAGTTGCAGAGAGCACTGGTTGAAGACTGGGGTTAAGAAGAAATGTTGCAGAGAACAGAGGTTGGAGACGGGGGTGAAGAAGGACTTTAGCAGAAAGCAGAGGTTGGAGACTGGGGTGCAGAAGGACCGTTACGGAGAGCAGATATTGGAGACTGGGGTAAACAAGGACTGTTACAGAGAGCAGACGTTGGAGACTGAGGTGCAGAAGGATTGTTACAAAAAGCAGTGGTTTGATACTGGGGCGCATAAGGACAATTACAAACATCAATGTTTGGAGATTGAGGTGCAGAAGGACTTTTTCAGAGAGCATAGGTTGGATACTGGGTTGCAGTAGTACTTTTAAAGAGAGAAGATGTTTGAGACTGGGATGCAAATGGATCATACAGAGAGCAGTGTCTTGAAACTTGGGTGCAGAAGGACTGTTGCAGAGAAGAGGGTTTAGAGACTGAGGTCCAGGAGGATCATTGCAGAGAGAAGAGGTTGGAAACTGGGTTGCAGAAGGCCTGCTACAGAGTGCAGAGTTTGGAGAGTGGGGTGTAGAAGGTTTGTTACAGACAGCAGAGGTTGGAGACTGTGGTGCAGAAGGATCGTTTCAGAGAGCAGAGTTTGGAGACTGGGGTGCAGAAGGACCGTTACAGATTTCAGAACTTGGAGATTGAGGTAGAGAAGGATCTTGCAGAGAGCAGAGGTTACAGACTGAGATGCAGTAGAATCGCTACAGAAAGCACAGTTTGGAGACTGGGGTGCAAAAGAAATGTTGCAGAGAGCAGAGGTTTGAGAGTGGGGTGAAGAAGCACTGTAGTGGAGAGCAGAGGTTGGAGACTGGGATGCAGAAGGACTGTTGCAGAGAGTAGAGGTTGAAGACTGGTGTGAAGAAGGATCGTTGCAAAGAGCAGAGGTTTCAGACTGAGGCTTAGAAGGACTGTTACAGAGAGCAGAGTTTGAAGTCTGAGGTGCAGAAAGACTGGTACAGAGAGCAGAGTTCGGAGACTGGGGTGCAGAAGGACAGTTGCAGAGAGCAGATTTTGGAGACTTGGGTGCAGAAGGTCTGTTACACAGAGCAGATGTTGAAGACTGACATGCAGAAGGATTGGTATAGAGAGCAGATTGTGAATACTGGGGTGCAGAAGGACCATTACAGAAAGCAAATGTTGGAGACTCATGTGCAGAAGGACTTTTCCAGAGAGCAGAGGTTCGATACTGTGGTGCAGAAGAAATGTTACAGAGAGCAGATGTTGAAGACTGGGATGCAAATGGATCTTACAGATAGCAGAGTCTGGAGACTGGGGTGCAGAAGGACTGTTGCAGAGAGCAGAGTTTAGAGACTGAGGTGCAGAAGGATCATTGCAGAGAGAAGAGGTTAGAGACTGGGGTGCAAAAGGACTTTTTCAGAAAGCACGGGTTGGCAATTGAGGAGCAGAAGGACCGTTACAAAGAGAAGCGGTTAGAGACTGGAATACAAAAGGAATGTTACAGGGAGCAGAGGTTAGAGACTGGGTAAGAAGAATAGTTGCAGAATGCAGATGTTGGAGACTGGGGTGCAGAAGGACTGTCACAGAGAGCAGAGGTTGGAGACTGAGTTGCAGAAGGATTGTTACAGAGAGCAGAGGTTGGAAACTGAGGTACAGAAAGATTGTTGCAGAGAGAAGAGGTTGGAGACTGGGGTGCACAAGGCCTTTTACAGACAGCAGAGTTTGAGACTGGGGTGCAGAAGACCTTTAACAGAGAGCAGAGGTTGGAGACTGGGGTGCAGAAGGATTGTTACACATAGCACAGTTTGGAGATTAGGGTGAAAAAGGATCTTTGCAGAGAGCAGAGGTTTCAGAATGAGGCTTAGAAGGACTGTTACAGAGAGCAGAGTTTAGAATCTGAGGATCAGAAGGACTGTTACAAAAAGCAGAGTTTGGCATTTCGCGTGTAGAAGGACCGTTATAGAGAGAGGAGGTTGGAGACTGTGGTACAGAAGGACTGTTAGAGAAAGCAGAGTTTGGAGACTCAGGTGAAGAAGAATTTTACAGAGAGCAGAGTTTGGACACTGATGTGCAGAAGGACTGTTACAGAGAGCAGAGCTTGGAGATTGCGGTGCAGAAGGACTGTTGCAGAGAGCAGATGTTGGAGACTGAGGTGCAGAAGGATTGCTACAGAGAGCAGAGGTTGGAGACTGGGGTGCAGAAGGACATTTGCAGAGAGCACTGGTTGGAGACTGGGGTGCAGAAGAAATGTTGCATAGAGCAGAGGTTTGAGACTGGGGTGAAGAAGGACTTTAGCAGAGAGAAGACGTTGGAGACTGGGGTGCAGAAGGACCATTACAGAGAGCAGATATTGGAGAGTGGGGTGCACAAGGACTGTTACAGAGAGCAGACGTTGGAGACTGAGGTGCAGAAGGATTGTTACAAAGAGCAGTGTTTGGATACTGGGGTGCATAAGGACCATTACAAAGATTAATGTTTAGAGATTGAGGTGCAGAAGGACTTTTTCAGAGAGCATAGGTTGGATACTGGGTTGCAGCAGTACTGTTACAGAGAGCAGAGGTTGGAGACTGCGATGCAAATGGATCATACAGAGAGCAGAGTCTTGAGACTCGGGTGCAGAAGGACTGTTGTAGAGAGCAGAGTTTAGAGACTGAGGTCCAGAAGGATCATTGCAGAGAGAAGAGCTTGGAAACTGGGTTACAGAAGGCCTGTTACAGAGTGCAGAGTTTGGAGAGTGCGGTGCAGAAGGTTTGTTACAGACAGCAGAGGTTGGAGATTGTGGTGCAGAAGGATCGTTTCAGAGAGCAGAGTTTGGAGACTGGGGTGCAGAAGGACCGTTACAGATTGCAGAACTTGGAGATTGAGGTAGAGAAGGATCTTGCAGAGAGCAGAGGTTGAAGACTGAGGTGCAGTAGAATCGCAACAGAGAGCACAGTTTGGAGACTGGGGTGCAGAAAAAATGTTGCAGAGAGCAGAGGTTTGAGACTGGGGTGAATAAGCACTTTCGTAGAGAGCAGAGGTTGGAGACTGGGGTGCAGAAGAACCGTTACAGAGAGCAGATTTTGGAGACTGGGGTGGAGAAGGACTGTTACAGAGAGCAGACGTTGGAGACTGAGGTGCAGAAGGATTGTTACAGAGAGCAGAGTTTAGAGACTGGGGTGCAGAAGGACCATTACAGAGAGCAAAGGTTGGAGACTGAGGTGCAGAAAGACTTTTAAAGAGAGCAGAGATTGGATACTGGGGTGCAGAAGAACTGCTACAAAGAGTAGAGTTTGGAGACTGGGATGAAAAATGATCTTTCAGAGAGCAGAGTCTGGAGACTGGGGTGCAGAAGGACTGTTGCAGAGAGCAGAGGTTGGAGTCAGAGCTGCAGAAGGATCTTTGCAGAGAGCAAATGTTGGAGACTTGGGTTCAGAAAAATTGTTACAGATAGCACAGTTTGAAGACTGGGGTGTAGAAAGATCGATGTAGAGAGCAGAGGTTTAAGACTGAGGCTTAGAAGGACTGTTAGAGCGAGGAGAGGTTGGAGTCTGAGGTGCAAAAGGACTTTTATAGAAAGCAAAGGTTGGCAATTGGTGTGCAGATGGACCGTAACAAAGAGAAAAGGTTGGAGACTCCGATACAAAAAGACTTTTACAGAGAGCAGAATTTGGAGACTGGGTAAAAGAAGAATCGTTGCAGAGAGCAGATGTTGGAGACTGGGGTGCAGAAGGACTGTTATAGAGAGCAGAGGTTGGAGACTTGTTTTTAGAAGGATCATTGCACAGAGCAGAGTTTGGTTCCTGGGGTGTAAAAGGACTGCTGCAGAGAACAGAGGTTGGAGACTGAGGTGCAAAAGGACTGATACAGAGAGCAGAGTTTGGAGACTGGGGTGCAGAAGAACTGATATACAAAGCATAGGTTGGAGAATGGGGTAAAGAAGGAACGTTATAGAGAGCAGAGGTTGGAGACTGCAGTAGAGAAGAACTTTTTCAGAGAGAAATGTTTGGAGACAGGGGTGCAGAAGGACTGTTGCAGAGAACAGAGGGTGGAGACTGGGTTGCAGAAAAACCGTTGCAGAGACAAGAGGTTGGAGACTGAGGTGCAGAAGGATTGTTACAGAGAGCAGTGGTTGGAGACTGGGGTCCAGAAGGACTGTTGCAGAGAGAAGAGTTTGGTGACTGAGGTGAAGAAGGATCGTTGCATAGAGAAGAGGTTGGAGACTGGGGTGCATAAGGAATGTTACAGATAGAACAATTTCGAGACTGGGTTCTACAAAGATCTTACAGAGAGCATTTTGGAGACTGAGGTTCAGAAGGACTATTACAGAGAGCAAAGGTTTGAAACTGGAGTGCAGAAGGATTGTTGCAGAGAGCAGTATTTTCAGACTGAGGTGCAGAAGGACTGTTGCAGAGAGTAGATTTTGGATCCTTGGTGCAGAAGGACTGTTACAGAGAGCAGAGTTTAAAGACTGGGGTTCAGAAGGTTTGTTGCAGAGAGCACAGGTTGGAGACTGTGGTGAAGAAGGCCTGTTAGAGAAAGCAGAGGTTGAAGACTGGGGTGCAGAAGGCTTGTTACAGAGAGCAGAGTTTGGAGACTGGGATGCAGAAGGACCTTTACAGAGAGCAGCGTTTTGAGAATGCGTGGCAGAGGATCTTACAGAGAGCCGAGGTTGGAGACGGAGGTGCAGAAGGACCGTAAGACCGTTACAGAGAGTAGAGGGTGGAGACTGGGGTGCAGAGAGAGTGTTACAGAGAGTAGAGTTTGGATATTGGGGTGCAGAAGAACTGTTACTGAGAGCAGAGGTTTGAGACTGGGGTGCAGAAGGACTGGTGCAGAGAGCAGAGTTTGGAGACTGAGGTGCAAAAGGACTGTTACAGAGAGCAGAGTTTGGAAATTGGGGTGTATAAGGACCGTTGCTGTGAGCAGAGGTTGGAGACTGTGGAGAAGAAGGATCGTTGCAGAAAGCAGATGTTTGAGACTGGGGTGCAGAAGGACTTTAAAAGAGAGCAGAGGTTGGAGACTGAGGTGCAGAAGGACTTTAACAGAGAGGAGAGGTTGAAGACTGGGGTCTCAATGTATTTTCACAGAGAGCAGAGCATGGAGACTGGGGTGCAGAAGCAGTGTTACAGAGAGCAGAGTTTGGAGATTGGGGTTCAGAAGAAATGTTACAGAGATCAGAGGTTGGAGACTGTGGTGCAGAAGGCCTGTTACAGAGAGCAGAATTTTGAGATGAGGTGCAGAAAGATCCTTAAAGAGAGCAGAGGTTGGAGACAGAGGTGCAGAAAGACTTTACAGAGCAGATTTTGGACACTGATGTGCAGAAGGACTTTTACAGAGAGCATATGTTTGAGACTGGGGTTCAGAAGGACTGTTGCAGAGAGCAGAGGTTGAAGACTGAGGTGCAGAAGGATCGCTACAGGGAGCAGAGTTTGAAGACCGGGGTGCAGTAAGATAGTTACAGAGAGCAGAGGTTGGAGAATGGGGTGCAGAAGAAATATTGCAGAGAGCAGTGGTTGGAGACTGGGGTGCAGAAAGACTTTAGCAGAGAGCAGAGGTTGGAGACTGGAATGCAGAAGTATCATTGCAGAGAGCAAATGTTGGATACTTTGGTATAATAAGACGTTTGCAGAGAGCAGAGGTTGGAGACTGGGGTGCAGAAGGACTGTTACAGAGAGGATAGGTTTTAGACTGGTGTTCAGAATAACTGATACGGAAAATAGAGTTTGGAGACTGGGATGCAGAAGGAATATTGCAGAGAGCAGAGGTTAAAGGCTGGGGTGTAGAAGGACTTTTGCAGAGAGCAGAGGTTGGAGACTGCGGTGCAGAAGGCCTGTTACAGAGATCAGAGTTTGGAGACTGGGTTGCAGAAGACCTTTTACAGAGAGCAGATGTTGGAGACTGGGGTGCAGAAGAATTGTTACAGATAGCACAGATTTGAGACTGGTTTTTAGAATAATTGTTGCAGATAGCAGAAGTTTCAGACTGAGGCTTAGAAGGACAGTTACAGAGAGCAGAGTTTGGAAATTGGGGTGAGAAGGACCGTTATAGAGAGAAGAGGTTGGAGACTGCCATACAGAAGGACTGTTACAGAGAGCAGAGTTTAGAGCCTTGGGTGCAGATGGACCGTTTCAGAGAGCAGATGTGGGAGACTGGGGTGCAGAAGGACTTTTACAGAGAGCAGACATTGGAGACTGCGGTGCAGAAGGCCTGTTACAGAGAGCAGAGTTTGGAGACTGGGTTGCAGAAGACCTTTTACAGAGAGCAGATGTTGGAGACTGGGGTGCAGAAGAATTGTTACAGATAGCACAGATTTGAGACTGGTTTTTAGAATAATTGTTGCAGATAGCAGAAGTTTCAGACTGAAGCTTAGAAGGACAGTTACAGAGAGCAGAGTTTGGAAATTGGGGTGAGAAGGACCGTTATAGAGAGAAGAGGTTGGAGACTGCCATACAGAAGGACTGTTACAGAGAGCAGAGTTTAGAGCCTTGGGTGCAGATGGACCGTTTCAGAGAGCAGATGTGGGAGACTGGGGTGCAGAAGGACTTTTACAGAGAGCAGACATTGGAGACTGCGGTGCAGAAGGCCTGTTACAGAGAGCAGAGTTTGGAGACTGGGTTGCAGAAGACCTTTTACAGAGAGCAGATGTTGGAGACTGGGGTGCAGAAGAATTGTTACAGATAGCACAGATTTGAGACTGGTTTTTAGAATAATTGTTGCAGATAGTAGAAGTTTCAGACTGAGGCTTAGAAGGACTGTTACAGAGAGCAGAGTTTGGAAATTGGGGTGAGAAGGACCGTTATAGAGAGAAGAGGTTGGAGACTGCCATACAGAAGGACTGTTACAGAGAGCAGAGTTTAGAGCCTTGGGTGCAGATGGACCGTTTCAGAGAGCAGATGTGGGAGACTGGGGTGCAGAAGGACTTTTACCGAGAGCAGACGTTGGAGACAGAGGTGCAGAAGGATTGTTACAGAGAGCAGAGATTGGAGACTGGGGTGCAGAAGGACAATTACAGCGAGCAAAGGATGGAGACTGAGGTGCAGAAGGACTTTTACAGAGAGCAGAGGTTGGAGACTGAGGTCTAGAAAGATCGTTGCAGAGAGAAGACTTTGGAGACTGGGGTGCAGAAGGACTGTGACAGAAATCAGAGGTTGGCAATTGGAAAGCAGATGGACCGTTACAAAGAGTAGAGGTTGGAGACTGTGATACAAAAGGACTTTTACAGAGTTTGAAGACTGGGTAGAAGAAAGATCCTTGTAGAGAGCAGATGTTGGAGAATGGGGTGCAGAAGTACTGTTGCAGAGAGCTGAGGTTGGAGACTGAGTTGCAGAAGAATCGTTGCAGAGAGAAGAGGTTGGAGACTGGGTTGCAGAAGGCCTGTTACAGAGAGCAGACTTTGGAGACTGAGTTGCAGAAGACCTGTTACAGAGAGCAGACGTTGGAGACTGGGGTGCAGAAGGAATGTAACTGATAGCACAGTTTGGAAACTGAGGTTTAGAAGAATTGTTGCAGACAGCAGAGGTTTTAGACTGAGGCTTAGAACGTCTGTTACAGAGAGCAGAGGTTGGAGTCTGTGGTGCAGAAGAACTTTTTCACAAAGCAGAGGTTAGCAATTGGGGTGCAGAAGGACCGTTATAGAGAGAAGAGGTTGGAGACTGCGGTACAGAAGGACTGTTAAAGAGAGCAGAGTTTGGAGACTGGGGTGCAGAAGGACTGTTACAGAGAGCAGACGTTGGACACAGATGTGCAGACGGATTGTTACAGAGGGCAGAGATTGGATACTAGGGTGCAGAGAACCATTACAGGGAGCAAGCAATGGAGACTGAGGTGCAGAAGGACTTTTACAGAGAGCAGAGGTTTGAGACTGAGGTGCAGAAGGATCGTTGCAGAGAGCAGCGTTTTCAGACTGAGGTACAGAAGAAGTGTTGCAGAGAGCAGATGTTGGATCCTCGGGGGCAGAAGGATCCTTGCAGAGAGCAGAGTTTGGAGAATTGGTTGAAGAAGGATATTACAGAGAGCAGAGATTGGAGACTGAGGTGCAGAAGGACATTTACAGAGAGTAGATTTTGGAGACTGAGGAGTAGAAGGAACGTTGGAGAGAGCAGAGGTTGGAGACTGATGTCCAGACGGATTGTTACAGAGATCAGAGGGTGGAGTCTAGGGTTCTAAATGATCATTGCAAAGAGCAGATGTTGTAGACTGGTGTGCAGAAGGATCATACAGAGAGCATAGGTTGGAGACTGAGCTGCATAAGTACTGCTACAGAGAGAAGTGGTTTAAGACTGGGGAGCAGAAAGATCGTCTCAAAGAGCAGAGGTTGGAGACTGAGGTGCGGAATGATCGTTGAGGAGAGCAGAGGTTGGAGACTGTGGTAGAGAACGATACTTACAGAGAGCAGATGATGGAAACTGGGTTGCAGAAGAACAGTTACAGAGAGCACAGGTTGGAGACTGGGGTGCAGAAGAAATGTTGCAGAGAGTAGAGTTTGGAGACTAGGTTGCAGACGGACTGTTACCGAGAGAAGAGGTTGTAGACTGAGGTGCAGAAGGACTGTTACAGAGAACAGCGGTTGGAGACTGGGGTACAGAAGAACTGATACAGAAAGCAAACTTTGGAGACTGTGGTGCAGAAAGACTGTTGCAGAGAACAGAGTTTGGAAACTGGGGTGCATATGGACTGTTTCAGAGAGCAGAGGTTGGAGACTGAGGTGCAGAAGAATCTTACAGAGAGCAGAGTTTGGATACTGGGGTGCTGAATAACTGTTGCAGAGAGTAGAGGTTGGAAACTGAGGTGCAGAAAGATCATTGAAGAGAGAAGAGGTTGGAGACTGGAGTGAGGAAGGCCTGTTACAGAGAGTAGAGTTTGGAAACTGGAGTGCAGAAAGCGTTTTACAGAGAGTAGAGGTTGGAGACTGGGGTGCAGAAGGACTGTTACAGATAGCACAGTTCGGAGACTGGGGTACAGAAGGATTGTTGCAGAGAGCAGAGGTTTCAGACTGAGGTGCAGATGGACTGTTATAGAGAGCATAATTTGGAGTCTGAGGTGCAGAAGGACTATTATAGAAAGAAAAGTTTGGCAATTGGGGTTCAGAAGGACCATTACAGAGAGAAGACGTTGGAGACTGCGGTACAGAAGGACTGTTAAAGAGAGCAGAGATTGGAGACTGGGGTGCAGAAGGAGCATTTCAAAGAGCAGAAGTTAGAGTCTGGGGAGAAGAAGGATCATTGCAGAGAGCATATGTTGAAGACTGGTGTGCAGAAGGATTCTAACAAAGAGCAGAGGATTGAGACTGGGTTGCATAAGGAGTGTTACAGAGAGCAGAGTTTGGAGATTTGGGTTCAGAAGAACTGTTGAAGAGAGTTTTGAGACTGGGGTTCAGAAGAATTGTTACGGAGTGCAGAGGTTTGATTCGGGTGTAGGAGGACTGTAACAGTGAGTAGAGGTTGGAGACTGGCATGCAGAAGAACTGTTACAGAGACCATTGATTGGAGACTCAGGTGCAGAAGGCTCATTACAGAGATAAGAGGTTGGATACTGAGGTGCAGAAGGACTGTTACAGAGAGCAGAGGTTGAAGATTGAGTTGCAGAAATATTGTTATAGAGAGCAGAGGTTAGAGACTGAGGTGCAGAAGGACTGTTACAGAGAGCAGAGTTTGATGACTGGTGTGCAGAAGTATCGTTGCAGAGAGCAAAAGTTTGAGACTGAGGTGCAGAAGGATCTTACCGAGCGCAGAGGTGGGA
>NW_027524619.1:0-30119 GCF_052094955.1 Ictidomys tridecemlineatus
TTCTTCTGCACCCCATTCTCTAATGCCTGCTCTCTGCAACAGTCCTTCTTAACCACAGTCTCCAAATTCTGCTTTATGTAACGGTCCTTCTGCACCCCAGACTCAACCTCTGCTTTCTCTATCAGTAATTCTGCACCCCAGTCTCCAAACTTTGCTATCTGTAACATTCTTTCTGCACCTCAGTCTCCAACCTTTGCTATCTGCGACAGTTCTTCTGCACGCCAGTCTTCAAACTCTGCTCTCTGCAACAGTTCTTATGCACACCAGTATCCAACATCTGCACTTTGAAACACTTTTTTTCCACCCTACTCTCCAAACTCTTCTCTCTGTAACAGTCCTCCTGTATTGCAGTCTCCAAAGTCTCCTCTCTGTAACGGTCGTTCTGCACCCCAGTCTCAAACCTCTGCTTTCTTTATCAGTCCTTCTGCACCCCAGTCTCCAACATCTGCTATCTGCAACAGTCCTTCTGCACTCCAGTCTCCAACATCTGCTCTCTGCAACAGTTCTTATGTACTTCAGTCTGAAAACTCTGCTCTCTGCAACGACCGTTCTGCATCCCAGTCTCCTACCTCTGCTCTCTGTAACAGTCCTTCTGCACCTCAGTCTCCCAACTCTGCTCTCTGTAAGATCCTTCTGCAACCCAGTCTTTACACTCTGCACTCTGTAACATGTCTTCTGCACAACAGTTTCCAACCTCTGCTCTCTGTACCAGGACTTCTGCCACCCAGTCTCCAAACTCTGCTCTCTGTAACAGGCCTTCTGCACCCCAGTCTCCAACCTCTTCTCTCTGCAACGATTCTTCTCCACCCCAGTCTCCAGATTCTGATCTCTACAACAGTCCTTTGCACCCCAGTATCCAAACTCTGCTCTCTGAAAGATCCATCAGAACCCCAGTCTCCAACCTCTGCTCTCTGTAACAGTCCTTCTACACCCCAGTCTCCAAACTCTGCTCTTTGTAACAGTCCGTCTGCACCTCAGTCTCCAACCTCTGCTCTGTGTAACAGTCCTTCTGAACCCCAGTCTCTAAAATCTGCTCTCTGCCACAGTCCTTCTGCACCCTAGTCCTCAACATCTGCTCTCTGGAACAGTCCTTCTGCACCCCAGTCTCAAAACTCTGCTCTCTGCAACGATCCTTCTGGACCCCAGTCTCCAACTTCTGCTCTCTGCAACAGTCCTTCTGCAACACAGTCTCCAACCTCTTTTCTTTGTAAGATCCTTCCGCACTGCAGTTTCCAAACTCTGTTCTCTGTAACATTTCTTCTCCACCGGAGTCTCCAACCTCTGTCCTCTGCAACAGTCCTTCTGATCTCCAGTCTCCAAGATCTGCTCTCTGTAACAGTCCTTCTGTACCGCAGTCTTCAAACTCTGCTCTTTGTAATGGTCCTTCAACACCCCAGTCTCCAACCTCTGCTTTCAGTAACAGTCTGCCTGAACCATAGTCTCCAAACTCTGTTCTCTGTATCTATCCTTCTACACCTCAGTCTCCAACCTGTGCTCTATGTAAGAGTCCTTCTGCACCCCAGTCTCCAACCTCTGCTCTCAGCAATGATCCTACTGCACCCCAGTCTTCAACCTCTCATCTTTGCAACAGTCCTTCTGCACCTAAGTCTCAAACTTCTACTCTCTGTAAGATCCTTCTGCACCCCTGTCTCTAAGTCTCCTCCTTGCAACGATACATCTGCACCACAGTCACGAACCTCTGCTCTATGTAACAGGACTTCTGCACCTCAGTATCCAACATCTGCTCTATATAACAGTCTTTCTGCACACCAATCTGCAAACACTGCTCTCTGCAAAAGTCCTTCTGTACTGCAGTCTCCAACCTCTGCTCTCTTTAACGGTCTTTCTGCACCCCAGACTCCAACCTCTGCTTTCTGTATCAGTCCTTCTGCACTCCAGTATGCAACTTTTGCTCTTTCTAAGAGTCCTTCTGCACCTCAGTCTCCAATCTCTGCTCTCTGCAACAGTCCTTCTACACTCCAGTCTCCAACCTCTGCTCTATGCAACAATCCTTCTGCACCCCTGTCTCCAACCTCTGCTCTCTGCAACAGTGTTTCTGCACCCCAGTCTTCTACCTCTGCTCTCTGCAACGATCCTTAGGACCCTAGTCTCCAAACTATACTCTCTGCAACAGTCCTTTTGCAACACAGTCTCCAACCGGTGCTCTCTGTAAGATCTTTCTGCCCTCAAGTTTACAAAATCTGCTCTCTCTAACATTCCTTCTCCATCGCAGTCTCTAACCTTTGCTTTCTGCAAGGGTCCTGCGGCACCCCAGTCTCCAAACTCTGTCCTCTTTAACAGTCCATCTGAACCCCAGTATCCAACCTCTGCTCTCTGTAACAGTTCTTCTGTACCGCAGTCTCCAAACTCTGCTCTCTGTAACAGGAATTCAGCATCTCAGTCTCCAAACTCTTCCCTATGTAAGGATCCTTCTGTACAGCAGTGTCAAACCTCTGTTCCTTACAACAGTTCGTCTGCACCCCAGTCTCAAACTTCTACTCTTTGTAAGATCCTTCTGCACCACAGTCTCCAACCTCTGTTCTCTGCAACAGTCCATTTGCACCCCAGTCTTCAACCTTTGCTCTCTGTAAGATCCATCTAAACCCTAGTATCAACCCTCTGCTCTGTAACAGTCCTTCTGCACCCCAGTCTCCAAAATCTGCTCTTTGTAACAGTCCTTCTGCACCTCAGTCTCCAACTTTTGCTCTCTGCAACAGTCCATCTGCACTCCAGTCTCCAACATCTGCTCTCTGCAACAGTCCTTCTACACCCAGTATCCAACCTCTGCTCTCTGCAACAGTCCTTCTGCACCCCAGTCTCCAAACTCTGCTCCCTGCAACGATCCTTCTAGACCCCAGTCTCCAAACTCTGCTTTCTGCACCAGTCGCTTTACACCCAAGTCTCCAACCTGTGCGCTCTGTAACAGTTTTTCTATACCGCAGTCTCCAAACTCTGGTCTCTGTAACGGTTCTTATGCACCCCAATTTCCAACCTCTAGCTTATGTAACAGTCTTTCTACAACTCAGTCTCCAAACTCTGCTCTCTGTAGCAGGCCTTCTGCACCCCAGTCTTCAAACTCTGCTCTCTGCAATGATCCTACTGCACGGCAGTCTTTAACCTCTGATCTCTGCAAAAGTCCTTCTGCACCACAGTCTCCAACCTCTGGTCTCTGTAACAGTCCTTCTGCACCCCAGTCTCCAAACTCTGCTCTCTGTAAGAGTCTTTCTGCACATCAGACTCCAACCTCTGCTCTCTGCAACACTCCTTCTGCACTCCAGTCTCCAACCTCTGCTCCCTGCAACAGTCCTTCTGCACCCCAGTTTCAAACCTCTGCTCTCTGGAACAGTCCTTCTGCACCCAAGTCTCCAAACTATTCTCTCTGCACCGATTCTTCTGCACCCCATTCTCCAACCTCTGCTCGCTGTAACAATCCTTCTGCACCACAGTCTCCAAACTCTGCTCTCTGTAAGATCTTTCTGCACTCCAGTTTCCAAACTCTTCTCTCTGTAACATTCCTTCTCCACCCCATTCTTTAAACTCTGCCTTCTGCTCGTGTCCTGCGGCACTCTAGTCTCCAACCTCTGTCCTCTGCAACAGTCATTGTGCTCCCCAGTCTCCAACCTCTGCTCTTTGTAATGGTCTTTCAGCACCACAAACTCTGCTTTCTGTATCAGTCCTTTTCAACCTCAGTCTCAAAACTCTGCTCCAAACTCTGCTCTCTGTAACAGTTTTTCTATAACGCAGTCTCCAACCTCTGGTCTCTGTAACGGTCCAACTGCACCCCAATTCCCAACCTCTGCTTTCCGTAACAGTTCTTCTGCACCTCGGTCTCCAAACTCTGCTCTCTGTAACGGTGCTTCTACACCTCAGTCTCCAAACTCTGTTCTCTGTAACAGTCCTACTGAACCTCAGTCTGACACCTCTGCTCTCTTCACGATCCTTCTGCACCCCAGTCTAAAAACACTGCTCTCTGTAACAGTCCATCTGCATCTCAGTCTCCAACCTCTGCTCTCTGTAAGAACCTTAAGAAACCCAGTCTCCAAACTCTGCTCTCTATAACTGTTCTTCTGCACCCTAGTCTCCCACCTCTCCTCTCTGTAACAGGCCTTCTGCACTCCAGTCTCCAGACTCCTCTCTGTAGCAGGCCTTCTGCACCACAGTCTTCAAAATCTGCTCTCTCATAGGATCCTTCTGCACCTAAGTCTCCAACATCTTCTCTCTGCACTGATCCTACTGCACAGCAGTCTTTAACCTCTGATCTCTGCAACAGTCCTTCTGCACCCCAGTATCCAAAATCTGCTCTCTGTAAGAGTCTTTCTGCACATCAGACTCAAAACTCTGCTCTATGCAACAGTCCTTCTGCACTCCATTCTTCAACCTCTGCTCTCTGTAATAGTCCTCCTGCACCCCAGTTTCAAACCTTTACTCTCTGAAACAGTACTTCTGCACCCCAGTCTCCAATCTATTCTCTCTGCATCGATCCTTCTGGACCCCATTCTCCAACCTCTGCTCGCTGTAACAATCCTTCTGCACCACAGTCTCCAAACTCTGCTCTTAGTAAGATGCTTCTGCACTCCAGTTTCCAAACTCTGCTCTCTGTAACATTTCTTCTCCACCCTATTCTTTAACCTCTGCCTTCTGCACGTGTCCTGCGGCACCCCAGTATCCAACCTCTGTCCTCTGCAACAGTCATTGTGCTCCCCAGTCTCCAAATTCTGCTCTCCGTTACGGTCTTTGAGCACCCCAGTCTCAAAACTCTGCTTTGTGTATCAGTCCTTTTGAACCTCAGTCTGAAACTTCTGCTCTCTGTATCTATCCTTCTGCACTTCAGTCTCCAACCTGTGCTCTCTGTAACATTCCTTCTGCACACCAGTCTCCAAACTCTGCTCTCTGTAACAGTTTTTCTATACCACAGTCTGCAACCTCTGGTCTCTGTAACGGTCCATCTGCACCCCAATTTTCAACCTCTGCTTTCTATAACAGTCCTTCTGCACCTCAATCTCCAAACTCTGCTCTCTGCAACAGTGCTTCTACACCTCAGTCTCCATCCTCTGTTCTCTGTAACAGTCCTACTGAACCTCAGTCTGACACCTCTGCTCTCTTCACGATCCTTCTGCACCCCAGTCTAAAAACACTGCTCTCTGTAACAGTCCACCTGCACCTCAGTCTCCAACCTCTGCACTCTTTAAGAACCTTCAGCAACACAGTCTCCAAACTCTGCTCTCTATAACTGTCCTTCTGCACCCCAGTCTTCCACCTCTCCTCTCTGTAACAGGCCTTCTGCACGCCAGTCTCCATACTCTTCTCTCTGTAGCAGGACTTCTGCACCCCAGTCTCCAAAATCTGCTCTCTGCAATGATCCTTCTTCACCCCAGTCTCCAACCTCGGCTCTCTGCAACGATTCTTCTCCACCCCAGTCTCCAACATCTGGTCTCTGCTACAGTCCTTTTGAACACAAGTCTCCAAACTCTGCTCTCTGTAAGATCCATCTGAACCCCAGTCTCCAAACTCTATTTTCTGTAACAGTACTTCTGCACCCCAGTCTCCAAACTCTGCTCTCTCTAACAGTCCTTTTGCACCTCAGTCTTATTACTCTGCTCTGTGTAACAGTCCTTCTGCACCCCACTTTCTAAAATATGCCCTCTTGAACGATCCTTCTGCATCCCAGTCTCCAATGTATGCTCCTTGCAACAGTCCTTCTGCACAACAGTCTCCAACCTCTGCTCTCTGTAAGATCTTTCTGCAATCCAGTTTCCCAACTCTGCTCTCTGTCACATTCTTTCTCCACCCCAGTCTCCAACCTTTGTCCTCTGCAAAAGTTATTCTGCTCCCCAGACTCCGAGATCTGATCTCTGAAACAGTCCTTCTCTACCGCAGTCTCTAACCTCTGCTCTTAGTAACGATCCTTCTACACCCCAGTCTCCATCTCTGCTTTCTGTATCAGTCTATCTGAACCCCAGTCTCCAACCACTGTTCTCTGTATCTATCCTTCTGCACCTCAGTCTCCAACCTTTGCTCTATGTAAGAGTCCTTCTGCAGCCCAGTCTCCAACCTCTGCTCTCAGTAACAGACCTATACCGCAGTCTCTAACCTCTGCTCTCTGTAATGGTCCTTCTGCAGCCCAATTCCGAACCTCTGCTTTCTGTAACAGTCCTTCTGCACCTGAGTCTTCAAATTCTCCTCTCTGTAACAGTCCTTCTACACCTCAGTCTCAAACGTCTGCTCTCTGTAACAGTCCACCTGCACCTCAGTCTCCAACCTCTGCTCTCTGTAACATCCTTCAGGAACCCAGTCACCAAACACTGCTATGTATAACAGTCCTTATGCACCTGAGTCTCAAAACTCTACTCTCTGTAACAGTCCTTCTAAACTTCAGTCTTCCACCTCTGCTCTCTGTAACAGTCCACCTGCACCTCAGTCTGAAACCTCTGATCTCTGTACGATCTTCTGCACCCCAGTCTCCAAACACTTCTCTCTGTAACAGTCCACCTGCACCTCAGTCTCCAACCTTTTCTCTCTGTAACAGGCCTTCTGCAAGCCAGTCTCCAAACTCTTCTCTCTTTAGCAGGCCTTCTGCACCCCAGTCTCCAAAATCAATTCTCTGCAACGATCCTTCTGCACCTCAGTCTCCAACATCAGCTCTCTGCAATGATCCAACTTCAATCCACTCTCCAACCTCTGATCTCTGCAACAGTCCTTCTGCACCTCAGTCTCTAAATTCTTCTCTCTGTAAGATGCTTATGCACCGTTGTATCAAAATTCTGCTCTCTGTAACAGTCCTTCTGCACCTCAGTCTCCTACCTCTGCTCTAACAGTCCTTCTGCACCTTAGTCTCCCAACTGTGGTCTCTGTAAGATCCTTTTGCATCCAAGTCTTTAAACTCTGCACTCAGCAACAGTCCTTCTGCACAACAGTCTCCAACCTTTTCTCTCTGCAATGATTCATCTTTACCCCAGTGTCCAACATCTGCTCTCTGCAACAGTCCTGCCGCACATCAGTTTCCAAACTCTGCTCTCTGTAACAGTCCTTCTTCACCCCAGTCTCCAAACTCTGCTCTCTGCAACGATCTTTCTGGACCCCAGTCTCCAATGTCTTCTCTCTGCAACAGTTCTTCTGCACCACAGTCTCCAACCTCTGCTCTCTGCAATGATCCTACTGCACAGCAGTCTTTAACATTTGATCTCTGCAACAGTCCTTCTGCACCACAGTCTGCAACCTTTGGTCTCTGTAACAGTCCTTCTGCACCCCAGTCTCCAAACTCTGCTCTCTGTAAGAGTTTTCTGCACATCAGACTCCAACCTCTGCTCTCCGCAACAGTGCTTCTGCACTCCAGTCTCCAATCTCTGCTCTCTGCAATAGTCCTTCTGCAACCCAGTTTTAAACCTCTGCTCTCTGCAACAGTCCTTCTGCACCCCAGTCTCCAAACTCTCTTCTTTGCACCGATCCTTTTGGACCCCAGTCTCCAACCTCTGCTCCCTGTAACAGTCCTTCTGCACCACAGTCTCCAAACTCTGCTCTCTGTAAGACCTTTCTGCACTCCAGTTTCTAAACTCTGCTCTCTGTAACATTCTTTCTCCACCCCATTGTTTAACCTCTGCCTTCTGCACCTGTCCTGTGCACCCCAGTCTCCAACCTCTGTCCTCTGAAACAGTCATTGTGCTCCCCAGTTTCCAACCTCTGCTCTCTGTAAAAACCTTCAGCAACCCAGTTTCCAAACTCTGCTCTCTATAACTGTCCTTCTTCACCCCAGTCTCTCAACTCTCCTCTCTGTAAAAGGCCTTCTGCACCCCAGTCTCCAAAATCTGCTCTCTGCAACGATCCTTCTTCACCCCAGTCTCAAACCTCGGCTCTCTGCAACGATTCTTCTCCACCCCAGTCTCCAAAATCTGGTCTCTGCTACAGTCCTTTTGAACACCAGTCTTCAAACTCTGTTCTCTGTAAGATCCATCTGAACCCCAATCTCCAAACTCTATTTTCTGAAACAGTCCTTCTGCACCCCAGTCTCCAAATTCTGCTCTCTCTAACAGTCCTTCTGCACCTCAGTATTAAACCTCTTCTCTGTGTAACAGTCCTTCTGCACCCCAGTTTCTAAAATCTCCCCTCGTGAACGATCCTTCTAGAACCAAGTCTCCAATGTATGGTCTTTGCAACAGTCCTTCTGCACCACAGTCTCCAACCTCTGCTCTCTGTAACATCCTTCAGGAACCCAGTCACCAAACACTGCTATGTATAACAGTCCTTATGCACCTGAGTCTCCAAACTCTACTCTCTGTAACAGTCCTTCTAAACCTCAGTCTCCAACCTCATCTCTCTGTAACAGTCCACCTGCACCTCAGTCTCAAACCTCTGATCTCTGCACGATCCTTCTGCACCCCAGTCTTCAAACACTGCTCTCTGTAATAGTCCACCTGCACCTCAGTCTCCAACCTCTCCTCTCTGTAACAGGCCTTCTGCAAGCCAGTCTCCAAATTCTTCTCTCTTTAGCAGGCCTTCTGCACTCCAGTCTCCAAAATCTGCTCTCTGCAACGATCCTTCTGCACCTCAGTCTCCAACATCAGCTCTCTTCAATGATCCAACTGAACCCCACTCTCCAACCTCTGATCTCTGCAACAGTCCTTCTGTACCTCAGTCTCTAAATTCTTCTCTCTGTAAGATGATTCTGCACCATTGTATCAAAACTCTGCTCTCTGTAACAGTCTTTCTGCACCTCAATCCTCTACCTCTGCTCTCTCTAACAGTACTTCTGCACCCCAAAATCAAAACTCTGCTTCCTGTAACAGTCTTTCTGCACCTTAGTCTCCAAAACTCTAATGTCTGTAACAGTCCTTCTACACCCCAGTCTCCAAACTCTGCTTTCTGTATCAGTCTTTCTGAACCCCAGTCTCCAACCTCTGTTCTCTGTATCTATCCTTCTGCACCTTAGTCTCCAAACTCTGCTCTCTGCAACAGTCCTACTATACTGCAGTCTTCAAACTCTGCTCTCTGTAAACGTCTTTCTGCAGCCCAGACTCCAAACTCTGCTTTCTGTATCAATCCTTCTGCACCCCAGTCTGCAAATTCTGCTCTCTCTAAGAGTCTTTCTGCACCTCAGTATCCAACCTCTGCTCTCTGAAACAGTTCTTCTGCACCCCAGTCTCCAACCACTGCTCTCTGTAACAGTCCACCTGCACCTCAATCTCCAACCTCTGCTCTCTGTAAGATCTTTCAGGAACTCAGTCTCCATACTCTGCTCTCTATAACAGTCCTTCTGAACCCCAGTCTCCAAACTCTTCTCTCTGTAACAGGCCTTCTGCACGCCATTCTCAAAACTCTGCTCACTGTAGCAGGCCTTCTGAACCTCAGTCTCCAACCTATGCTCTCAGCAACGATCCTTCTGCACTCCAGTTTCCAAACTCTGCTCTCTGCAATGATCCTACTGCACCCCAGACTCCAAACTCTGATCACTGCAACAGTACTTCTGCAACTCAGTGTCCAACTTCTGCTCTCTGTATGATCCTTCTGCACCCCTGTCTTCAAGCTCTGCTTATTACAACGATTCTTCTGCACCCCAGTGTCCAACCTCTGCTCCATGTAACAGGATTTTGCACCTCAGTCTCTAACCTCTGCTCTCTGCAACAGTCCCTCAGTATCCAACCTTTTCTCTCTGTAATGATCCTTCTGCACCTCAGTCTCCAACCTCTGCTTTCTGCAACATTTCTTCTGCAGCCCAGTCTCCATCCTCTGCTCACTGCAATAGTCTTTCTGCACCCCAGTATCCAACCTCTGCTCTCTGCAAAAGTCCTTCTGCACCCCAGTCTCCAACCTCATCTCTCTGCAAAAGTCCTTCTGCACCCCAGTCTGCAAACTCTGCTCTCTGTAACAATCCTTCTGCCCCTCAGTCTCCAACCTCTGCTCTATGTAACAAGTCTTCTGCACGTCAGTCTCTAACCTCTGCTCTCTGCAACAGTTCTTCTGCACTCCAGTCTCCAAACTCTGCTCTCTGCAAAAGTCCTTCTGCACCCCAGTCTCCAACCTCTGCTCTCTGGAACAGTCCTTCTCCACCCCAGTCTCCAACCTCTGCTCTCTTTAACAGTCCTTCTTCACCAAAGTATCCAACCTCTGCTCTCTTTAACAGTCCTTCTGTACTCCAGTATCCAAACTCTGCATTCTGTAATATTCCTTCTCCACCCCATTCTTTAACCTCTGCTTTCTGCAAATGTCCTGAAACACCCCAGTCTTCAACCTCTGTCCTCTGCAACAGTCCTTCTGTACCGCAATCTCCAACCTCTGCTCTCCATAATGGTCCTTCTGCACCCCAGTCTACAACTCTGCTTTCTGTATCAGTCCTTCTGAACCCCTGTCTCAAACCTCTGCTCTCTGTATCTATCCTTCTGCACCTCAGTCTCCAACCTCTGCCCTCTGTTACAATTTTTCTATACCACAGTCTCCAGACTCTGGTCTTTCTTACGGTCTTTTTGCACCCCAATTTCCAATAACATTTTTCTGTAACAGTTCTTCTGCACCTCAGTCTCCAAACTCTGCTCTCTGTAACAGTCCTTCTACACCTCAGTCTACAACCTCTGCTCTCTGCAACATTACTTCTGCAGCCCAGTCTCCAGCCTCTGTTCCCTGCAACAGTCTTTCTGCACCCCAGTCTCCAACCTCGACTCCCTGCAACAGTCCTTCTGCACCCCAGTCTCCAAACTCTGCTCTCTGTAACTAGCCTTCTGCACCTCAGTCTCCAAACTCTGTTCTCTGCAACAGTCTTCTGCACCTCAGTCTCCAACCTCTACTCTCTGTAACAGTCATTCTGCACTTCACTCTCCAACCTCTGCTCTCTGTAAGATCATTCTAAAACCCAGTCTCAAACCTCTGCTCTCTGTATCTATTCTAATGCACCTCAGTCTGACACCTCTGCTCTCTGCATGATACTTCTGCACCCAAGTCTCTAAGCACTGCTCTCTGTAACAGTCCACCTGCACCTCAGTCTCAAACCTCTGCTCACTGTAAGATCCTTCTGGAACTCAGTCTCCAAACTCTTCTCTCTATAACAGTACTTCGGCACCCAGTCTCCAACCTCTCCACTCTGTAACAGTGCTTCTGCACTAAACTCTCCAAACTCTGCTCTCTGTAGATTTTTCCAAAACCCAGTCTCAAACCTCAAACACTAGGATGGCAATTTGTAAAGCAATGGAAGTGAAACTGATGTGAATCTGCAATCTGTATAAGGGGCAATATGGGAGTGCATAACCCACTTGAATCAAAATGTGAAATATGATATATCAAGAAATATGTAATGGAGGGGTAAGACAAGATAATACAAATGGAAGAAATGATTTACAGTAGAAGGGGTAGAGAGAAAAGGGGAGGGGAGGGGAGGGGAGGGGGGATAGTAGAAAATAGGACTGACAGCAGAATACATCAGACACTAGAAAGGCAATATGTGAATCAATGGAAGGGTAACTGATGTGATACAGCAATCTGTATACGGGGTAAAGTTGGGAGTTCATAACCCGCTTGAATCAAACTGTGAAATATGATGTATTAAGAACTGTGTAAGGTTTTGAACGACCAACAATAAAAAAAAAATTCATATTTGGTGGCTTCTCATAATAAAGTGGATTTTTTCCATCAACAACCCATGGACCTAGATTTAAAAAAAAAAAAAAAAAAAAAAAAAAAAAAAAACTCTGCTCTCTGTATCTATTATTCTGCACCTCAGTCTCAAACCTTTGCTCTCTGTTACAGTTTTTCTATACCGCAGTCTCCAAATTCTGGTCTCTGTTAGGGTCGTTCTGCACCCCAATTTCCAACCACTTCTTTCTGTAACAGTCCTTCTGCACTTCAGTCTCCAAACTCTGCTCTCTGTAACAGTCCTTCTACACCTCAGTCTCTAACCTCTGCTCTATGTAACAGTCCTTCTGCACCTAAGTCCGACACCTCTGCTCTCTTCACGATCCTTCTGCACCCCAGTCTCCAAAAACTGCTCTCTGTAACAGTCCACCTGCACCTAGTCTCCAAACACTGCTCTCTGTAAGATTATTCAGCAACCCAGTCTCCAAACTCTTCTCTCTATAAAAGGCCTTCTGCACCCAAGTCTCAAAACTCTCCTCTCTATAAAAGGCCTTCTGCACGCCAGTCTCCAAACTCTTCTACCTGTAGCAGGCCTTCTGCACCCCAGTCTCCAAAATCTGCACTGTGCAATGATCCTTCTGCACCCCAGTCTCCAACCTCTGCTCTTTGCAACGATCCTTCTGCACCCCTGTCTCCTAACTTGGCTCTTTGTAACAGTCCTTCAGCACCTCAGTCTCCCAACTCTGCTCTCTGTAAGATCCTTCTGCAACCCATTCTTTAAACTCTGCACTTTGTACCTGTCCTTCTGCACAACAGTCTCCAAATTCTGCTCTCTGTAACAGGACTTATGCAACCCAGTCTGCAACCTCTGCTCTCTGTAACAGGCCTTCTGCACCCCAGTCTCCAACCTCTTCTCTCTGCAACAAATCTTCTTCACCCCAGTCTCTAACATCTGCTCTCTGCAAAAGTCCTTTTGAACCCTAGTCTCCAAACTCTCCTCTCTGTAAGATCCATCTGAAGCCCAGTCTCCAACCTATGCTCTCTGTAACAGTCCTTCTACACCCAAGTCTCCAAACTCTGCTCTATGTAACAGTCCTTCTGAACCCCATTCTCTAAAATCTGCTCTCTGCAACATTCCTTCTGCACCCCAGTCTACAACATCTGCTCTCTGCAACACTCCTTCTGAACTCCAGTCTCCAAACTCCGCTCTCTGCAATGATTCTTCTGGAACCCAGTCTGCAACGTCTGCTCTCTTCAACAGTCCTTCTGCACCACAGTCTCCAAAATCTGCTCTCTGTAAGATCATTCTGACTCCAATTTCCAAACTCTGCTCTCTATAACATTCCTTCTCCACCCCAGTCTCCAAAATCTGTTCTCTGTATCTATCCTTCGGCACCTCAGTCTCCAACCTATGCTCTATGTAAGAGTTCTTCTGCACCCAAGTCTTCAACCTCCACTCTAGGTAACAGTCCTATACCGCAGTATCCAAACTCTGCTCTTTGTAACGGTCCTTCTGCACCTTATTTTCCAAACTCTGCTTCCTGTAACAGTTTTTCTGCACCTGAGTCTTCAAAATCTGCTCTCTGTAACAGTCCTTCTACAACCCAGTCTCCAACCACTGCTCTCTGTTAGATCCTTCAGCAACCCAGTCTCCAAACACTGCTCTCTATAACAGTTTTTCTGCACCCCAGTCTCCAAACTCTCCTCTCTGTAACAGGCATTCTGCACGCCAGTCTCCAAATCTGCTGTATGCAACGATCATTCTGGACGCCTGTCTCCAACCTCTGCTCTCTGCAATGATCCAACTAAACCCCAGTCTCCAACCTCTTATTTCTGAAACAGTCCTTCTGCACCTCAGTCTCCAACCTCTGCACTCTGTAATAGGCCTTCTTCTCCCCAGTCTCCAAACTCTTCTCTCTGCAACGATTCTTCTACACCCAAGTCTCCAACATCTTCTCTCTGCAACTGTCCTATTGAACCCCAGTCTGCAAACTCTGCTCTCTGTAACATCCATCTGAACCCCAGTCTCCAACTGCTGCTCTCTGTAACAGTCCTTCTTCACCCCAGTCTCCAAACGCTGCTCTCTGTAACAGTCCTTCCGCATCTCAGTCTCCAAACCCTTCTCTCTGTAAAAATCCTTCTGCACCTCAGTCTCTAAAATCTGCTGTCTGCAACAGTCCTTCTCCACCCAATTCTCCAACATCTTCTCTCTGCAACAGGCCTTCTGCACCCAAGTCTCCAAACTCTGCTCTCTGCAACGAACTTTCTGGACCCCAGTCTCCAACATCTGCTCTCTGCAAAAGTCCTTCGTCAATACAGTCTCTAACATCTGCTCTCTGTAAGATCCTTCTGCACTCCAGTTTTCAAACTGTGCTCTCTGTAAAATTTCTTTTCCACCCCAGTCTCAAACCTCTGTCCTCTGCATCAGTCCTTCTGCTCCCCAGTCTCCGAGATCTGCTCTGTGTAACAGACTGCAGTTTCCAACCTCTGCTCTCTGTAACGGTCCTTCTGCAACCCAGTCTCCAAACTCTGCTTTTTGAATCAGTTTTTCTGAACCCGAGTCTCCAACCTCTGCTCTTTGTATTTATCCTTCTGCATCTCAGTCTTCAACCTGTGCTTTCTGTAACAGTCCTTCTGCACGTCAGTCTCAAACTCTGCTCTCTGTAACAGTCCTTCTACACCTCAATCTCCAACCTCTTCTCTCTGTAACAGTACTTCTGCACCTCAGTCTGACACCTTTGCTCTCCACGATTCTTCTGCACCCCAGTCTCCAAATACTCCTCTCTGTAAAAGTACTTCTACACCTCAGTCTCCAACCTCTTCTCTCTGTAACAGTACTTCTGCACCCCAGTCTCCAACCTCTGCACTTTGCAAGAGTCATTCTGCACCCCAGTCTTCAAACTCTGCTCTCTGCAACAGTCCTTCTGCACCCAAGTTACCAACATATGCTCTCTGCTACAATAATTATGCACCCAAGTCTTCAAACACTGTTCTCGGTAACACTCCTCTTGTACTGCAGTATCCAACCTCTGCTCTCTGTAATGGTTTTTCTGCACCGCAGACTCCAAACTCTGCTTTCTGTATCAGTTTTTCTGTACCCCAGTTTCAAACCTCTGCTCTCTGTAAGAGTCCTTCTGCACCTCAGTCTCCAACCTCTGATCACTGCAACAGTCCTTCTGCAACTCAGTCTCCAAATTCTTCTCTCTGTAAGATCTTTAGGCACCCCTGTATTTAACCTCTGCTCTCTGAAACTGTCATTCTGCACCTGAGTCTCCAAACTCTGCTCTCTGTAACAGGACTTCCGCACCTCAGTCTCCAAACTCTGCTCTCTGCAACAGTCCTTCTGCACCCCAGTCTCCAACTTCTGCTTTCTACAAGTCTTTCTGGACCCTAGTTACCAACCTCTGCTCTCTGCAACAGTCCTTCTGCACGCCAGTCTCTAACATCTGCTCTCTGCAACAGTCATTCTGCACCTCAGTCTGAAAACTCTGCCCTCTGCAACGAGCCTTCTGCACCCCAGTCTCCTACCTCTGCTCTCTGTAACAGTCCTTCTGCACCTCAGTCTCCCAACTCTGCCCTCTGTTTGATCCTCCTGCAACTCAGTCTTTAAACTCTGCAGTCTGTAACAGTCCTTCTGCACAACAATCTCCAACGTCTGCTCTCTGTAACAGGACTTTTGCAACCCAGTCTCCAACCTCTGCTCTGTGTAACAGTCCTTTTGCACCCCAGTCTCCAAACTCTGCTTTCAGTAAGATCAAACTTAACCCAGTCTCCAAACTCTGCTCTCAGTAAAAGTCCTTCTGCACCACAGTCACCAAACTCTGCTCTGTGTAACAGTCCTTCTACACGTCATTCTCCAACCTATTCTCTATGCTACAGTCTTTCTGCTCTCCTGGCTCCGAGATCTGCTCTCTGTAACAGTCCTTCTGTACCGCAGTGTCCAACCTCTGCTCTCTGTTGCGGTTCTTCTACACCCCTCTCTTCAAACTCTGCTTTCTGTATCAGGCTGTCTGAACCCCGGTCTCCAACTTCTGCACTCTGTAAGATCCTTCTGCACCCCTATCTTCAAGATCTGCTATTTGCAACGATCCTTCTGCACCCCAGTCTCCAACCTCTGTTCTATGTAACAGGACTTCTGCACCTCAGTCTCCAACCTCTGCTCTCTGCAACAGTCCTTCTGCACCCAAGTCTCTAAACTCTGCTCTCTGTAAAAATCTTTCTGCACCTGAGTCTGCAAACTCTGTTCTCTGCAACGGTTTTTCTGCATCTCACTCTACAACCTATACTCTCTGTAAAAGTACTTCTTCACTTCAGTCTCCAACCTCTGCTCTCTGTGAGAACCTTCGCCAACCCAGTCTCCCAACTCTGCTCTCTGTCACATTCCTTCTGCACACCAGTCTTCAATCTCTTCTCTCTGCAGCGAACATTCTTAACCCAAGTCTCCAACCTCTGCTCTCTGCAACAGTCCTTCTACACCCCAGTCTCCAACATCTGGTCTCTGCAACAGTTTTTCTGCACCACAGTCTGAAAACTCTGCTGTCTTAAACAAACCTTCTGCACCCCAGTCTCCTACCTCTTCTGTCTGTTAAAATCCTTCTGCACCTCAGTCTCTGACCTCTGCTCTCTCTAAGATCCATCTGAACCCCTGTCTCCAACATCTGCTCTCTGAAACAGTCATTCTGCACCTCAGTCTCCAACATTTGCTCTCTGCAACAGCCTTCTGCATCCCAGTCTGCAAACTCTGCTCTCTTCAACGATTTTTTTGGACCCCAGTCTTCAACGTCTGCTCTCTGCAACAGTCCTTCTGCACCTCAGTCTCCAACCTCTGCTCTCTGTAAGATCTTTCTGCACTCCAGTTTCCAAACTCTGCTCTTTCTAACATTCCTTCTCCACCCTAGTCGCCAACCTCAGCTTTCTGCAAGGGTCCTGCGGCACCCTAGTCTCCAAACTCTGTCCTCTGCAAAAGTCCTCTTGCTCCCCAGTCTCCAATATCTGCTCTCTGTAACAGTCCTTTTGTACCGCATTCACCAAACTCTGCTTTTGTAAAGGTCCTTCTGCACCCCAGTCTCCAAACTCTGCTTTCTGTATCAGTCCTTCTGAACCCCAGCCTCCAACCTCTGCTCTCTGTGTCTATCCTTCTTCACCTCAGTCTCCAAACTGTGCTTTCTGTAACAGTCCTTCTGAACCCAAGTCTCCAAACTCTGCTCTCTGTAACAGTCCTTCTATATCGTAGTCTCCAAACTCTGCTCTTTGTAACGGTCTTTGTGCACCCCAATTTACAACCTCTGCTTTCTGTAACAGTCCTTCTGCACCTCAGTCTGAAACCTCTGCTCTCAATGATCCTTCTGCACCCCCGTCTCAAACCACTGCTATCTGTAACAGTCCACTTGCACCTTAGTCTCCAACCTCTGCTCTCTGTGAGATCCTTCAGCAACCAAGTCTTCAAAATCTGCTCTCTTTACCAGTCCTTCTGCACCCCAGTCTCTATACTCTCCTCTCTGTAACAGGCCTTCTGCACGCAAGTCTCTAACCTCTGCTCTCTGCAATGATCCTTCTGCACCCAAGTCTTTAAACTCTGCTCTCAGCAATGATCCTACTGCACCCCAGTCTCCAACCTCTGATACCTACAACAGTTCTTCTGCACCTCAGTCTCCAAATTCTGCTCTCTGTAAGATCCTTCTGCACCCGTCTCTTCAAACTCTGCTCTATGTAACAGTCCTTCTGCACCCCAGTCTCCAACCTCTGCTCTCCGAAACAGTTCTTCTGCACCCCAGTCTCAAAACTCTGCTCTCTGCACCCTAGTTACCGACATCAGCTCTCTTTTACAGTCCTTCTCCACCCCAGTTTCCAAACTCTGCTCTATGTAACAGTCCTCCTGTACTGCAGAATCCAACCCCTGCTCTCTGTAATGGTCTTTCTGCACCCCAGACTCCAATCTCTGCTTTCTGTATCACTCCTTCTGCACCCCAGTCTCCAACCTCTGCTCTCTATTACATTCCTTCTACAGCCAAATCTCCAAAGTCCGGTATCTGCAACAGTCCTTCTGCACCCCAGTCTCCAACCTCTGCTCTCTGTAACAATCCTTCTGAACCTCAGTGTCTAAACTCTGTACTCTGCAACGTTACTTCTGCACCTCAGTCTCCAACATCTTCTCTCTGTAACAGTCTTTCTGCACCTGATTCTTTAACCTCTGCTCTCTGTAAGATCCTTCTACAACCCAGTCTCCAAACTCTGCTCTCTGTAACAGTCCTTCTGCACACCAGACTCCAACCACTGCTCTCTGCAACAATCCATTTGCACACCAGTCTCCAACATCTGCTCTCTGCAAGAGTCCTTCAGCAACTCAGTCTAAAAACTCTACTCTCTGCAACGATCCTTCTGCACTTCAGTCTACTACCTCTGCTCTCTGTAAGACCCTTCTGCAACCCAGTTCCCAAACTATGCTCTCTGTAACAGTCCTTCTGCAGAATAGTTTCCAACCTCTGCTCTCTGTAACAGGAATTTTACAACCCAGTCTCAAACCTCTGCTCTCTGTAACAGGCCTTCAGAACCCCAGTCTCCAAACTCTTCTCTCTGCAATGATTTTTCTCCACCCCAGTCTCAAACCTCTGCTCTCTGCAACATTCCTGCACCCTAGTCACCAAACTCTGCTCTCTGTAAGATTCTTATGCACGCCAGTCTTCAACCGTTTCTCTCTGCAACGATTCTTGTACATCCCAGTCTCTAACATCTGCTCTCTGCAACAGTCCTTTTGCAACCCAGTATCTAAACTCTGCTCTATGTAAGATCCATCTGAACCCCAGTCTCCAAACTCTGCTCTCTGTAACACTCCTTCTGCACACCAGTCTCCAAACTCTAATCTCTGTAACTGTTTTTCTGCACCTCAGTCTCCAAACTTCGCTCTCTGTAACAGTCCATCTGCACCTCAGCCTCTAAAATCTGCTGTCTGCAACGATCCTTCTGGACCCTAGTCTCCAACTTTTGCTCTGTGCAACAGTCCTTCTGCACCACAGTCTCCAACCTCTGCTCTCTGTAAGATCCTTCTGAACTCCAGTTACTAAACTCTGCTCTTTGTAACATTCCTTTTCCACCTCAGTCTTCAACTTCTTTCCTCTGCAACAGTCATTTTTCTCCCCAGTCTCCCAGATCTGCTCTGTATAACAGTCCTTCTGTACCGCAGTCTTCAACCTCTTCTCTCTTTAACGGTCCTTCTGCATTACAATTTCCAAACGCTGCTTCCTGTAACAGTCCTTCTTCATCTGAATCTCCAAACTCTGCTCTCTGTAACAGTCCTTCTACAACCCAGTCTCCAACCTCTGCTCTCTGCAACAGTCCTTCTGCACCCCAGTCTCCAACATATGCTCTCTGCAACAGTCCTTCTCACCTCAGCCTGAAAACTCTGCTGTCTGGAACGAACCTTCTGCACCCCAGTCTCCTACCTCTGCTCTCTTTAACAGTCCATCTACACCTCAGTCTCCAACCTCTGCTCTCTTTAACAGTCCGTCTGCACCTCAGTCTCTAAATTCTGTTCTCTGTAAGATACTTCTGCACCACTGTCTCCAACCTCTGCTCTCTGTAACAGTATTTCTGCAACCCTGTCTCCAACCTCTGCTCTCTGCAACAGTTCTTCTCCACCACAGTCTGCAACATCTGCTCTCTGCAACAGTCCTTCAGCACCCTAGTTACCAACATCAGCTCTCTTTTACAGTACTTTTGCACCCCAGTCTCCAACCTCTGCTCTCTATAACAGTCCTTATGCATCCCAGTCTCCAAAATCCGCTATCTGCAACAGTCTTTGTGCACCCCAGTCTCCAAACTTTGCTCTCTTTATCAATCCTTGTGCATCTCAGTCTCAAAACTCTGTATTCTGCAACGTTACTTCTGCACCTCAGTCTCCAACATCTACTCTTTGTATCAGTCTTTCTGCGCCTGATTCTTCAAACTCTGCTCTTTGTAAGATCCTTCTCCAACCCATTCCCCAAACTCTGCTCTCTGTAACAGTCCTTCTGCACAACAGTCTCCAACATCTGCTCTCTGCAACAGTCCTTCAGCAACTCAGTCTAAAAACACTGCTCTCTGCAACGATCCTTCTGCACCTCAGTCTCCTACCTCTACTCTCTGTAAGACCATTCTGCAACCCAGTCTCCAAACTCTGCTCTCTGTAACAGTCCTTTTGCAGAATAGTTTCCAACCTCTGCTCTTTATAACAGAATTTTTGCAACCCAGTCTCGAATCTGATCTCTGTCACAGGCCTTCAGAACCCCAGTCTCCAGCCTCTTCTGTCTGCAATGATTTTTCTCCACCCCAGTATCCATCCTCTGCTCTCGGCAACAGTCCTTCTGCACCCTAGTCACGAACCTCTGCTCTCTGTAAGATCCTTATGCACTCCAGTCTCCAACCTCTTCTCTCTGCAACGATTCTTCTCCATCCCAGTCTCCAACATTTGCTCTCTGCAACGTTCCTTTTGTACCCCAGTCTCCAAACTCTGCTCTCTGTAAGATCCATCTGAACCCCAGTCTCCAAACTCTGCTCTCTGTAAGATCCATCTGAACCCCAGTCTCCAAACTCTGCTCTCTGTAACAGTCCTTCTTTATACCAGTCTCCAAACTCTGCTCTCTGTAACTGTCCTTCTGCACCTCAGTCTCCAAACTCGTGTCTCTGTAACAGTCTATCTGCACCTCAGTCTTTAAAATCTGCTCTCTGCAACGATCCTTCTAGACCCCAGTCTCCAACTTCTGCTCTGTGCAACAGTTCTTTTGCACCAAAGTCTCCAGACTCTGCTCTCTGTAAGATCCTTCTGCACTCGAGTTTCCAAACTCTGCTCTCTGTAACATTGCTTCTCCACCCCAGTCTCCAACATCTGTCCTCTGCAACAGTCCTGCTGCTCCGCAGTCTCTGAGATCTGCTCTGTGTAACAGTCCTTCTGTACAGAAGTCTCCAAACTCTGCTTTCTGTAAGGGTCCTTCTACACCCCAATTTCCAACAACCTATTTCTGTAACAGTCCTTCTCCACCTCAGTCTCCAAACTCTGCTCTCTGTAACACTCCTTCTACACCTCAGTTTCCAACCTGTCCTCTCTGTAACATTCTTTCTGCAGCCCAGTCTTCAACCTCTGCTCTCTGCATTGGTACCTCTTAACCCCAGTCTCCAACCTTGTTCTCTACCACAGTCCTCCTGTACTGCAGTCTCCAACCTCTGTTCTCTGTAAGGGAACTTTTGCAACCCAGTCTCCCACCTCTACTTTCTATATCAGTCCATCTGCACCACAGTCTCCAAACTCTGCTCTCTGTAACCGTCATTCTGCACCTCCCTCTGCAACCTCTTATGTCTGAAACAGTCCTTCTGCAACCTGTCTTCAAACTCTGCTCTCTGCAAGATTATTTCTGCACCCCAGTCTCCATCCTCTGCTCTCTGCAACAGTCCTTCTCCACCCCAGTCTCCAAACTCTGCTCTCTGTAAGGGGCCTTCTGCACCCCAGTCTCCAAACCCTGCTTTCTGTATCAGTTTTTCTGCACCCCAGTCTCCAACCTGATCTCTCTGTAATAGTCTTTCTGCATCTCATACTCCAAACTCTAATCTCTGCTACATTCCTTCAGCGCCCCAATCTCTAACCTTTTCTCTCTGCAGCAGTTCTTCTGCACCTCAGTTTCAAAACTCTGCTCTCTGTATGATCCTTCTGAAACCCAGTCTCCAACCTCTACTTTCTGCAATGGTCTTTCTATAAACCAGTCTCCAACCTCTGTTCTCTACAGCAGTCATTCTGCACCCCAGTCTCCAATGTCTGCTCTCTGTAAGAGTCTTTCAGTCTCCAACCTATGTTCTCTGTAAGGGTCCTTCTGCACCCTAGTCTTAAACCTCTGCTTTCTGTATTAGTCCTTCTACACTGCAGTCTCTAATCACTGCTCTCTCCTTCTGCCTCTCAGTCTCCAACCTCTGCACTCAGTAAGATTATTTTGCAACCCAGTCTCCAAACTATGATCTCTGTAACTGTCCTTTTGCACCCCAGTCTCCAAAACTGCTCTCTGTAAAAGGCCTTCTTCACCCCAGTCTCCAAACTCTGCTGTATTTAACAGGCCTTTTGCCCCCAATCTCCAAACTCGTCTCTCTTCAATGATCTTTCTCCACCCCAGTCTTTAACCTCTGCAGTCAGCAACAGTCTTTCTGCACCCCAGTCTCCAACTTATGCTCCCTCTAAGATCTTTCTGCACACCTGTCTCCAAACTCTGCTCTCTGTAACACTCTTCTGTACCCCAGTCTCCAACTTATTCTCCCTGTAATGGTCCTTTTGCAATTTAGTCTCCAACATCTGCTCTGTGCAACACTCCTTCTGCACCCCAGTCTCCTAACTTTGCTCTCTGCAACAGTTTCTCTGCACCTCAGTCTCCAACCTGTGCTCTCAGTAAAAGTCCTTCTGCACCGCAGTCTCCAACCTCTGCTCTCTCTAACAATTTTTCTGAACCCCAGTCTCCAAACTCTGCTCTCTGCAACGATTCTTCTGCACCCCAGTCTCCAAAGTCTGCTCTCTGTAACAGTCCTTCTGCACCCCAGTCTTCAAAATCTGCTTTCGATAACAGTCTTCTGCATCTGAGTCTCCATCCTCTGCTCTCTGCAACAATACTTTTTTACCCAAGTCTCCAAAGTCTGCTCTCTGAAAAAGTCTTTCTAAACCCTAGTCTCCAACCTCTGCTCTCTGTAACAGTCCTTCTACACCCCATTCTCCATACTCTGCTCACCCCAAGAATACTTATGCACCCCAGTCTCCATCCTGTGCTCTCTGCAACTTTCCTTTTAAACCCCAGTCTCCATCATCTGCTCTCTGCAATAGTCCTTCTCCACCCTAGTCTCCAAACTGTGCTGTCTATAACAGTCTTTCTGGACCCCAATCTCCAACCTCTACTCTCTGCAACAGTCCTTCTAAACCCCAGGCTAAAACCTCTGCTCTCTGCAAAAGTTTTTCTGCATCCCAGTCTCCAACCTCTTCTCTCTGTAACAATCCTTCTGCACCTCAGTCTCCAACCTCTGCTCTTTGCAAGGGTCCTTCTGCACCTCAGTCTCCAACCTCTACTCTCTGTAACAGTGCTTTTGCACCTTAGTCTCAAAACTCTGCTCTCTGTAAGATCCTTCTGCACCCCAGTCTCCAAACTCTGCTCTGTAAGAGGCCTTCTGCACCCCAGTCTCCAACCTCTCCTCTCTGTATCAGTCCATCTGCAACCCAATCTCCAACCTATTCTCTCAGCAACGATCCTTCTGCACCCCAGTCTCCAACATCTGCTTTCTGCAACAATTCTTCTGTACCTCAGTCTAAAAAATCTGTTCTCTGCAACAATCCCTCTGCATCCCAGTCTCAAAACTCTGCTCTCTGTAACAGTCTTTCTGAACGTCTGTCTTCTAATTCTGCTCTCTGTAAGACCCGTCTGAAACCCAGTCTGCAAACCCTGCTCTCTGTACCAGTCGTTCTGCACCCCAGTCTCCAAGCTCTGCTCTCTGTAACAGGCCTTCTGCATCCAAGTCTGAAACTTCTGCTAGCTGCAATAGTCCTTGTGAACCCCAGTCTCCAACATCTGCTTCCTGCAACAGTTCTTCAGTACCTCAGTCTGAAAACTCTGCTCTCTGCAATAATCCATCTGTACCCTAGTCTAAAAACTCTGCTCTCTGTAACAGTCCTTTTGTAACTCAGTCTCCAATCACTGCTCTCTTCAACAGTCCTTCTATACCCAAGTCTCCATACTCTGATCGCCCCAACGGTCCTTCTGCACCTCAGTCTCAAACCTCTGCTCTCTGAAACAGTCTTTCTGTATCACAGTCTCCAAACTCTGTTCTCTGTAAGGATCCTTATTCACCCCAGTATCCAACCTCTGCTTTCTGTATCAGTCGTTTTGAACCACAGTCTCCAAACTCTGCCCTCTGTAACCGTCCTTCTGCAACTCAGTCTGCAACCTCTGTAAGGGTACTTCTGCACCAGAGTCTCCAGCTTCTGCTTTCTGTGTCAGTCCTTCTGCAATCCAGTCTCAAACCTCTGCTCTCTGCTACAGTCCTTCTGAACCCCAATCTCCAACCTCTACTGTCTGCAATAGTCCTCGTACATACCAGGCTAAAACCTCTGCTCTCTGCATCAGTCCTTCTGCACCCCTGTCTCCAACCTCTGCTCTCTGTAACAATCCTTCTGCACCTCAGTCTCCAACCTCTGCTCTCTGCAACGGTCCTTCTGTACCTCTGTCTCCAACCTCTACTCTATGTAACAGTGCTTCTGCACCTCTGTCTCCAATCTCTGCTCTCTGTAAGATCCTTCTGCAACCCAGTCTCCAAACTCTGCTCCCTGTAACAGTCCTTCATCACCCCAGTCTCCATATTATGCTCTCTGTAACAGGCATTCTGAACTCCAGTGTCCAACATCTGCTCTCTCTATCAGTCAATCTGCACCCCAGTATCCAACGTCTGCTATCTGTAACTGTCTTTCTGAACACCAGTCTTTAACCTCTGCTCTCTGCAACAGTCCTTCTCCACCCAAGTCTCCAACCTCTGCTCACTGCAACATTCCTTCTGCACCCCAGTCTCCAAACTCTGCTCTCTGTAATGATTCTTCTGCACCTCAATGTCCAACCTCTTCTCTCTGCAAAGATCCTTTGGCACCCCAGTATCAAACCTCTGCTCGCTGCAACAGTCCTTGTGAACCCCAGTCTCCAACATCTGCTCTCTGCAACAGTTCTTCTGTACCTCAGTCTCCAATCTCTGCTCTATGCAACAGTCCTTCTGCGGCCAAGCCTCCAATATCTGCTCTCTGAAACAGTCCTTCGACAACCCAGTCTCTAACCTCTGCTCTCTGTAACAGTCCTTCTACACCCCAGTCTCCATACTCTGCTTGCCCAAATGATCTTTCTGCACCCCAGTCTCCAACGTCTGCTCTCTGCAACAGTCCTTCTACACTCCAGTCTCTAACCTCTGCTCTCTGCAGCAGTCCTTCTATACAAAGTCTCCATACACTGCTCGACCCAATGATCCATCTGCACCCCAGTCTCCAACGTCTGTTCTCTACATCAGTTCTTCTGCACCCCAGTCTCCGACCTCTTCTCTCGGTACCAGTCCTTCTGTACCGCAGTCTCCAACCTCTATTCTTTGTAAAGGTCCTTATGCAACCCAGTATCCAACCTCTGCTTTCTGTATCAGTCTTTTTGCACCACAGTCTCCAAACTCTACCGTCTGTAAGACTCCTTCTGCAACTCAGTCTCCAACCTCTGCTCTCTGCAACAGTCCTTGCGCACCCCAGTCTCCATCCTCTGCTCTCTGCAACATTCCTTTTCCACCCCAGTCTCCAAACTCTGCTCTCTGTAGGAGTCCTTCTGTACTGCATTCTCGAAACTCTGCTCTCTGTAAACATACTTCTGCACCCGAATCTCCGAACTCTGCTTTCTGTATCAGTCCTTTTGCACCCCAGTCTCCAAACTGTGCTCTGTGTAACTGTACTTCTGAACCTTAGTCTCTAAAGTCTGCTCTCTGCTACAATTTTTCTGGACCCCAGTCTCCATAATCTACTCTCTGCAACAGTCCTTCTGCACCCCAGTCTCCAACCTCTGCTCTTTTGTAAGAGTCCTTCTTTACTAAAGACTCCAAACTCTGCTCTCTTTAATGGTCTTCCTGTACCCCAGTCTTCAACCTCTGCTTTTTGAATCATTTCTTCTGCACCCATGTCTCAATCCTCTGCTCTCTATAATAGTTCTTCTGCACCTCAGTCTCCAACCTCTGCTCTCTGCAACAGTTCCTTCTGCACCCAAATATCCAAATTCTGCTCTATGCACAAGTCCTTCTGCACCCCAGTATCCTACCTCTACACTCTGTAACAATTCTTCTGAAGCCCAGTCTCCGAATTCTGCTCTCTGCAGCAGTCCTTCTTCACCCCAGTCTCCAACATTTGCTCTCTGCAAGATCCTTCTGCACACCAGTCTCTAACCACTGCTCACTATAACAGTTCTTCTGCAACCCAGTCTCCAAACTCTGCTCTCTGTAACAATAATTCTGCACCTCAGTCTCCAACCTCTGCTCTCTGCAACAGTTTTTCTGAACCCCAGTCTCTAACCTCTGTTTTCTGCAACAGTCTTCTGCACCCCAGTTTTTAACCTATGATCTCTGTAACAGTCGTGCTGTACCGGATTCTCCAACCTTTGTTCTCTGTAACGGTCCTTCTGCACCCCAGTCTCCAACATCTGCTTTCTCTATAAGTCCTTCTGCACCCCAGTCTCCAAACTCTGCTTTCTGCAACAGTCCTTCTGCACCCAAGTCTCCAACCTTTACTCACTGAAACATTCCTTCTGGACCCTAGTCTCCAAATTCTGCTCTCTGTAATGATCCTTCTGCACCCAAGTCTAAAACCTCTGCTCTCCGCAACTATCTTTCTGCACCTCAGTGTCCAACCTTTTCTCTCTGCAAAGATCCTTTGGCACCCCAGGCACAAACCTCTGCTGGCTGCCACAGTCCTTTTGAACACCAGTCTCCAACATCTGCTCTCTGCAACAGTTCTTCTGTACCTCAGTCTAAAAACTCTGCTCTCTGCAATAATCCATCTGCACCCCAGTCTCCAACCTCTTCTCTTGGTACTGCAGTCTCCAACCTCTGTTCTCTGTAAGGGTCCTTATGCAACCCAGTATCTAACCTCTGCTTTCTGTATCAGTCGTTATGCACCACAGTCTCCAAATTCTGCCATCTCTAAGAGTCCTTCTGAAAATCAGTCTGCAACCTCTGCTCTCTGCAACAGTCCTGTGCACCCCAGTCTCCATCCTCTGCTCTCTGCAACATTCCTTCTGCATCCCAGTCTCCAACATCTGCTATCTGCAACAGTCATTCTCCACCCCAGTTTCCAAACTCTGCTCTCTGTAAGAGTCCTTCTGTACTGCATTCTCGAAACTCTGCTCTCTGTAAGGATACTTCTGCACCCGAATCTCCAAACTCTGCTTTCTGTATCAGTCCTTCTGCACTCCAGTCTCCAACCTCTGCTCTGTTTAATTGTCCTTCTGCACCTTAGTCTCTAACGTCTGCTCTCTGCTACAGTTTTTCTGGACCCCAGTCTCCATCATCTACTCTCTTCAACAGTTCTTCTGCACCCCAGTCTGCAACCTCTGCTCTTTGTAAGAGTCTTCCGTACTAAAGACTCCAACATCTGCTCTCTCTAATGGTCCTCCTGTACCCCAGTCTTCAACCTCTGCTTCTTGAATCATTTCTTCTGCACTTCTGTCTCAATCCTCTGCTCTCTATAACAGTCCTTCTGCATCTCAGTCTCCAACATCTGCTCTCTGCAACAGTTCCTTCTGCACCCAAATCTCCAAATTCTGCTCTATGCACAAGTTCTACTGCACCCCAGTATCCAACCTCTGCTCTCTGTAACAATCCTTCTACACCCCAGTCTCTAAATTCTGCTCTCTGCAGCAGTCCTTCTTAACCCCAGTCTCCAACCTCTGCTCGCTGTAATATGCTTCTGTACCCCAGTCTCCAAACTCTACTCTCTGTAACAGTTCTTCTGCACCGCAGTCTCCAAACTCTGCTCTCTGTTACAATCCTTCTGCACCTCAGTATTCAAATTCTGCTCTCTGCAATGGTCCTTCTGAAACCCTGTATTAAACCTCTGTTCTTGCAACAGTCTTTCTACTCCCCAGTCTCCAATCTCTGCTCTCTGTATAAGTCCTTTTGTAACCCAGTCTCCAATCTGTGCTCTCTGTAACGGTCCTTCTGCACCCCAGTCTTCAACCTCTGCTTTCTGTATCAGTCCTGCACCCCAGTCTACAACCTATGCTCTCTGTAAGAGTCATTCTAAACCTCAGTCTCTATCCTTGCTCTCTGCAACAGTCTTTTTGTAACCCAGTCTCCAACCACTGTTCTCTGCAACAATCCTTCTGCACCCCAGTCTCCAAAGTCTGCTCTCTACAACAGTCCTTCTGCATTCCAGTCTCCAACCTCTGCTCTCTCTCTGTAAGATCATTCTGCACCCCAGTCTCCAAACTATGCTATCTTCAACGTTCTATCGACACCTCAGTCACCAACCTCTGCTCTCTGTAATGGTACTTCTGCAACCCAGTCTCAAAACTCTGCATTCTGTATCAGTTCTTCTGCACCTCAGTCTCCAACCTCTGCTCTCTTTAACAGTCCTTCTGCACCTCAGTCTTCAACCTCTGCTCTCTGCAATTGTACTTCTGCAGGTCAGTCTTCAAAATCAATTCTCTGTAACAGTTTTTCTGCATCTCAGTCTCCAAACTCTACTCTCTGTAAGATCCTTTTGCAAACAAATCTACAAACTCTTCTCTCTGTAACAGTCCTTTTGCACTGTTTCTCCAAACTCTGCTCTAGGTAAAAGGCTTTATGCACCCCAGTCTCCAACATCTACTCTCTGGAACAGTCCATATGCACACAAGTCTCCAACCTCTGCTCTCTGCCACAGTCGTTATGAACCCCAGTCTCCAACATCTGCTCTCTACATTAGTATTTCTGCACCTCAGTATGAAAACTCTGCTCGCTGCCATGATCCTTCTGCTCCCCAGTCTCCAACCTGTGTTCTCTGCAACAGTCTTTCTGCACCGCAGTCTCCAAACTCTGCTTTCTGTATCAGTCCTTCTGAACCACAGTCTCCAACCTCTGCACTATGCAACAGTCTTTCTGCAACCCAGTCTTCAACCTCTGCTGTCTGCAAGAATCATTCTGCACCCCAGTCTCCAACATCTGTTTCTGTATCAGTCCTGAACCACAGTCTCCAAAATCTGCTCTCAGTAACAGTCCTTCTGCACCTCAGTCTCCAACCTCTGCTCTCTGCAAGAGTCCTTCTGCACCCCAGTGTCCAACCTCTGCTCTCTGCAACAATCCTTCTGCACCCCAGTCTTAAACGTCTGCTCTCTATCACAGTTCTCCTGCATCTCAGACTCCAACCTCTGCTCACTGTAAGATTCTTCTGCACCCCAGTCTCCAACCTCTGCTCTCTTCAACGGTCTTTCTGCACCCCTGTCTCTAACCTCTGTTCTCTGATTCAGTCCTTCTGCACCATAGTCTCCAACATCTACTCTCTGCAACAGTTCTTTTCCATCCCAGGCTCCAACCTCTGCTCTCTATAACAGTCCTTCTGTACTGCAGTCTCTAACCACTGCTCTCTCTAAGGGTCCTGTTGAGAGCCACAGCCAAAGGGGCCCCAGCAAACTTCCAGCTGCCAGCAAGCTTCAGACTGCCCCAGCAACATCTAGCTGATTGGCTCCTCTGCGGTGATGTTCATTGGGCTGTTTCCCTGCCATTCAGACTGCCAGCTGATGATTGGCTCACAGCGGCCCCAGCAACATCTAGCTGATTGGCTTCTCCACGGAGCTGCTCATTGGGTGACTTCTTTGGCTCTGCCCA
The DNA here is from genome assembly GCF_052094955.1 of Ictidomys tridecemlineatus. Classification (NCBI taxonomy): domain Eukaryota; kingdom Metazoa; phylum Chordata; class Mammalia; order Rodentia; family Sciuridae; genus Ictidomys; species Ictidomys tridecemlineatus. Next base: position 28,915 of record NW_027524619.1, read on the forward strand.
CGCAACCCAGCCAATCGACCTCAGGAGCAGGAGGATTGTGGGAGGTTGAGAGGCTGGTGTGGGAGAGAGAGGCTTGTGGAAGCCGGTGGTGGCAGTTGGGCTCTGAGGGTTTTTCACTGGAGCTGTTTTGTTTGGCGTTTGTAGTTCTAAAAATAAAGTTAGTTTCTTTTTGACAAGTGGCTCCTGATTTGTGCCAAGCCAGACTTCGGCAGGTCCTTCTTAATCCCAATCTCCTACCTCTCCTAACTGCAACAGTCGTTCTACACCCCAGTCTAAAACCTCTGATCTCTGCAAGAGTCCTCTTGCACCCCAGTCTTCAAGCTCTGCTCTCTGCTACAATCCTTCTGCAACTCACTCTCCAAACTGTACTCTTTGTAACATTGCTTCTGTACCTCAGTCTCCAACCTCAGCTCTCTGTAAGATCCTTCTGCAACCCAATCTTTAAACTCTGCTCTCTGTAACAGTCCTCATGCACCCCAGTCTCATAGTTCTGCTCTCTTTAACAGGCTTTCTTCACCCAAGTCTCCAAACTCTGCTCTCTGTATCTGTCTTTCTGGACCCCAGTCTCCAACCTCTGCTCTCTGTAACAAACCATCTACACCCTGTCTCCAACCTATGCTCACTGCCACAGTCCATGTGCACCTAGTCTCCAACATCTGCTCTCTGTAACAGGCCTTCTGCACCCCAGTATCCAACAACTGCACTATGTAAGAGGCATTTTTCACCCCAGTCTCCAACAGCTACTCTTTGTAATGATGGTTGTGCACCCCAGTCTCCAACCACTTCTCTCTGCTCCAGTCCTTCTGCACCCCAGTCTCAACCCTCTGCTCTGTGTAAGATTTTTCTGCACACAAGTCTCCAACCTCTGCTCTCTGTAACATTCCTTCTGCACCTCAGTCTCCAATCTCTGCTCTCTGTATCAGTCCTTCTGCACCGCTGTTTCCAAACTCTGCTCTCTGAAACAGTCCTTCTGCACCTCAGTTTTCAACAACTGATTCTCTGCAACAATCCTTCTACACCCCAGTCTCCAAACGTCTGCTCTCTGCAACAGTCCTTCTATACCCCAGTCTCCATAATCTGCTCTCTCCAACGATCCTCCTGCAACCCAGTTCCAACCTCTCTTCTCTACAAAAGTTCTTCTGCACCCCAGTTTCCAACCTCTGCTCTCTGTAATTGTCCTTCTGTACCACAGTCTCCAACCTCTG
>NW_027524620.1:0-30117 GCF_052094955.1 Ictidomys tridecemlineatus
GGCAGTAACCGGTTTCATTTTGAGGTTTCACTCTGTTTTCTCCTATAGGGATACATGTATTTGGAACTCTAAATCAAACACGGTTTGTGCTAGCTCTTTGAAACTTGACACAATAAAGCAGTTTCAAGTTCTATCTCTATGGGTTGTTTGCTGTTGATGTAGCCCTAAGCAGAGACTGGCGAGAATCAGTTTCATGGAAAGGGCCTGCCAAGCTTCCAAAAAAATACGAGTTGCCTGAAATCTCAGCACAAACTTTTTCACCCAATCTTGATGAAACTTTCAGGTAATGGTCAGTACACCAATCCCACTTGGCTCGCCAAATTTCGTTTTTCTAGGTTAAACCGTTCGTTGGCAGTAACCGGTTTCATTTTGAGGTTTCACTCTGTTTTCTGCTATAGGGATACATGTATATGGAACTCTAAATCAAACACGGTTTGTGCTAGCTCTTTGAAACTTGACACAATAAAGCAGTTTCAAGTTCTATCTCTATGGTTTGTTTGCTGTTGATGTAGCCCTAAGCAGAGACTGGCGAGAATCACTTTCATGGAAAGGGCCTGCCAAGCTTCCAAAAAACTACGAGTTGCCTGAAATCTCAGCAAACACTTTTTGACCCAATCTTGATGATACTTTCAGGTAATGATCAGTACACCAATCCCACTAGGCTCGCCAAATTTCGTTCTTCTAGGTTAAACCGTTCGTTGGCAGTAACCGGTTTCATTTTGAGGTTTCACTCTGTTTTCTCCTATAGGGATACATGTATTTGGAACTCTAAATCAAACACGGTTTGTGCTAGCTCTTTGAAAATTGAAAAATAAAGCAGTTTCAAGTTCTATCTCTATGGTTTGTTTGCTGTTGATGTAGCCCTAAGCAGAGACTGGCGAGAATCACTTTCATGGAAAGGGCCTGCCAAGCTTCCAAAAAACTACGAGTTGCCTGAAATCTCAGCACAAACTTTTTCACCCAATCTTGATGAAACTTTCAGGTAATGGTCAGTACACCAATCCCACTTGGCTGGCCAAATTTCGTTCTTGTAGGTTAAACCGTTCGTTGGCAGTAACCGGTTTCATTTTGAGGTTTCACTCTGTTTTCTCCTATAGGGATACATGTATTTGGAACTCTAAATCAAACACGGTTTGTGCTAGCTCTTTGAAACTTGACACAATAAAGCAGTTTCAAGTTCTATCGCTATGGTTTGTTTGCTGTTGATGTTGCCCTAAGCAGAGACTGGAGAGAATCACTTTCATGGAAAGGGCCTGCCAAGCTTCCAAAAAACTACGAGTTGCCTGAAATCTCAGCAAACACTTTTTCACCCAATCTTGATGAAACTTTCAGGTAATGATCAGTACACCAATCCCACTTGGCTCGCCAAATTTCGTTCTTCTAGGTTAAACCGTTCATTGGCTGTAACCGGTTTCATTTTGAGGTTTCACTCTGTTTTCTCCTATAGGGATACATGTATTTGGAACTCTAAATCAAACACGGTTTGTGCTAGCTCTTTGAAACTTGACACAATAAAGCAGTTTCAAGTTCTATCTCTATGGGTTGTTTGCTGTTGATGTAGCCCTAAGCAGAGACTGGCGAGAATCACTTTCATGAAAAGGGCCTGCCACGCTTCCAAAAAACTACGAGTTGCCTGAAATCTCAGCAAACACTTTTTTACCCAATCTTGATGAAACTTTCAGGTAATGATCAGTACACCAATCCCACTTGGCTCGCCAAATTTTGTTCTTCTAGGTTAAACTGTTCGTTGGCAGTAACCGGTTTCATTTTGAGGTTTCACTCTGTTTTCTCCTATAGGGATACATGTATTTGGAACTCTAAATCAAACACGGTTTGTGCTAGCTCTTTGAAACTTGACATAATAAAGCAGTTTCAAGTTCTATCTCTATGGTTTGTTTTCTGTTGATGTAGCCCTAAGCAGAGACTGGCGAGAATCACTTTCATGGAAAGGGCCTGCCAAGCTTCCAAAAAACTACGAGTTGCCTGAAATCTCAGCACAAACTTTTTCACCCAATCTTGATGAAACTTTCAGGTAATGGTCAGTACACCAATCCCACTTGGCTCGCCAAATTTCGTTCTTCTAGGTTAAACCGTTCGTTGGCAGTAACCGGTTTCATTTTGAGGTTTCACTCTGTTTTCTGCTATAGGGATACATGTATTTGGAACTCTAAATCAAACACGTTTTGTGCTAGCTCTTTGAAACTTGACACAATAAAGCAGTTTCAAGTTCTATCTCTATGGTTTGTTTGCTGTTGATGTAGCCCTAAGCAGAGACTGGCGAGAATCACTTTCATGGAAAGGGCCTGCCAAGCTTCCAAAAAACTACGAGTTGCCTGAAATCTCAGCAAACACTTTTTGACCCAATCTTGATGAAACTTTCAGGTAATGATCAGTACACCAATCCCACTAGGCTCGCCAAATTTCGTTCTTCTAGGTTAAACCGTTCGTTGGCAGTAACCGGTTTCATTTTGAGGTTTCACTCTGTTTTCTCCTATAGGGATACATGTATTTCGAACTCTAAATCAAACACGGTTTGTGCTAGCTCTTTGAAACTTGAAAAATAAAGCAGTTTCAAGTTCTATCTCTATGGTTTGTTTGCTGTTGATGTAGCCCTAAGCAGAGACTGGCGAGAATCACTTTCATGGAAAGGGCCTGCCAAGCTTCCAAAAAACTACGAGTTGCCTGAAATCTCAGCACAAACTTTTTCACCCAATCTTGATGAAACTTTCAGGTAATGGTCAGTACACCAATCCCACTTGGCTGGCCAAATTTCGTTCTTGTAGGTTAAACCGTTCGTTGGCAGTAACCGGTTTCATTTTGAGGTTTCACTCTGTTTTCTCCTATAGGGATACATGTATTTGGAACTCTAAATCAAACACGGTTTGTGCTAGCTCTTTGAAACTTGACACAATAAAGCAGTTTCAAGTTCTATCTCTATGGTTTGTTTGCTGTTGATTTAGCCCTAAGCAGAGACTGGCGAGAATCACTTTCATGGAAAGGGCCTGCCAAGCTTCCAAAAAACTACGAGTTGCCTGAAATCTCAGCAAACACTTTTTGACCCAATCTTGATGAAACTTTCAAGTAATGATCAGTACACCAATCCCACTAGGCTCGCCAAATTTCGTTCTTCTAGGTTAAACCGTTCGTTGGCAGTAACCGGTTTCATTTTGAGGTTTCACTCTGTTTTCTCCTATAGGGATACATGTATTTGGAACTCTAAATCAAACACGGTTTGTGCTAGCTCTTTGAAACTTGACACAATAAAGCAGTTTCAAGTTCTATCGCTATGGTTTGTTTGCTGTTGATGTTGCCCTAAGCAGAGACTGGCGAGAATCACTTTCATGGAAAGGGCCTGCCAAGCTTCCAAAAAACTATGAGTTGCCTGAAATCTCAGCACACACTTTTTCACCCAATCTTGATGAAACTTTCAGGTAATGATCAGTACACCAATCCCACTTGGCTCGCCAAATTTCGTTCTTCTAGGTTAAACCGTTCGTTGGCTGTAACCGGTTTCATTTTGAGGTTTCACTCTGTTTTCTCCTATAGGGATACATGTATTTGGAACTCTAAATCAAACACAGTTTGTGCTAGCTCTTTGAAACTTGACACAATAAAGCAGTTTCAAGTTCTATCTCTATGGTTTGTTTGCTGTTGATGTAGCCCTAAGCAGAGACTGGCGAGAATCACTTTCATGGAAAGGGCCTGCCACGCTTCCAAAAAACTACGAGTTGCCTGAAATCTCAGCAAACACTTTTTCACCCAATCTTGATGAAACTTTCAGGTAATGATCAGTACACCAATCCCACTTGGCTCGCCAAATTTCGTTCTTCTAGGTTAAACCGTTCGTTGGCAGTAACCGTTTTCATTTTGAGGTTTCACTCTGTTTTCTCCTATAGGGATACATGTATTTGGAACTCTAAATCAAACACGGTTTGTGCTAGCTCTTTGAAACTTGACACAATAAAGCAGTTTCAACTTCTATCTCTATGGTTTGTTGCTGTTGATGTAGCCCTAAGAAGAGACTGGCGAGAATCACTTTCATGGAAAGGGCCTGCCAAGCTTCCAAAAAACTACGAGTTGCCTGAAATCTCAGCACAAACTTTTACACCCAATCTTGATGAAACTTTCAGGTAATGGTCAGTACACCAATCCCACTTGGCTCGCCAAACTTCGTTCTTCTAGGTTAAACCGTTCGTTGGCAGTAACCGGTTTCATTTTGAGGTTTCATTCTGTTTTCTCCTATAGGGATACATGTATTTGGAACTCTAAATCAAACACGGTTTGTGCTAGCTCTTTCAAACGTGACACAATAAAGCAGTTTCAAGTTCAATCTCTATGGTTTGTTTGCTGTTAATGTAGCCCTAAGCAGAGACTGGCGAGAATCACTTTCATGGAAAGGGCCTGCCAAGCTTCCAAAAAACTACGAGTTGCCTGAAATCTCAGCACACACTTTTTCACCCAATCTTGATGAAACTTTCAGGTAATGATCAGTACACCAATCCCACTTGGCTCACCAAATTTCGTTCTTCTAGGTTAAACCGTTCGTTGGCAGTAACCGGTTTCATTTTGAGGTTTCACTCTGTTTTCTCCTATAGGGATACATGTATTTGGAACTCTAAATCAAACACGGTTTGTGCTAGCTCTTTAAAACTTGACACAATAACGCAGTTTCAAGTTCTATCTCTATGGTTTGTTTGCTGTTAATGTAGCCCTAAGCAGAGACTGGCGAGAATCACTTTCATGGAAAGGGCCTGACAAGCTTCCAAAAAACTACGAGTTGCCTGAAATCTCAGCACACACTTTTTCACCCAATCTTTGTGAAACATTCAGGTAATGATCAGTACACCAATCCCACTTGGCTCGCCAAATTTCGTTCTTCTAGGTTAAACCGTTCGTTGGCTGTAACCGGTTTCATTTTGAGGTTTCACTCTGTTTTCTCCTATAGGGATACATGTATTTGGAACTCTAAATCAAACACGGTTTGTGCTAGCTCTTTGAAACTTGACACAATAAAGCAGTTTCAAGTTCTATCTCTATGGTTTGTTTGCTGTTCATGTAGCCCTAAGCAGAGACTGGCGAGAATCACTTTCATGGAAAGGGCCTGCCAAACTTCCAAAAAACTACGAGTTGCCTGAAATCTCAGCAAACACTTTTTCACCCAATCTTGATGAAACTTTCAGGTAATGGTCAGTACACCAATCCCACTTGGCTCGCCAAACTTCGTTCTTCTAGGTTAAAACGTTCGTTGGCAGTAACCGGTTTCATTTTGAGGTTTCACTCTGTTTTCTCCTATAGGGATACATGTATTTGGAACTCTAAATCAAACACGGTTTGTGCTAGCTCTTTGAAACTTGACACAATAAAGCAGTTTCAAGTTCTATCTCTATGGTTTGTTTGCTGTTGATGTAGCCCTAAGCAGAGACTGGCGAGAATCACTTTCATGGAAAGGGCCTGCCAAGCTTCCAAAAAACTACGAGTTGCCTGAAATCTCAGCACAAACTTTTTCACCCAATCTTGATGAAACTTTCAGGTAATGGTCAGTACACCAATCCCACTTGGCTCGCCAAATTTCGTTCTTGTAGGTTAAACCGTTCGTTGGCAGTAACCCGTTTCATTTTGAGGTTTCACTCTGTTTTCTCCTATAGGGATAAATGTATTTGGAACTCTAAATCAAACATGGTTTGTGCTAGCTCTTTGAAACTTGACACAATAAAGCAGTTTCAAGTTCTATCTCTATGGTTTGTTTGCTGTTGATGTAGCCCTACGCAGAGACTGGCGAGAATCACTTTCATGGAAAGGGCCTGCCAAGCTTCCAAAAAACTACGAGTTGCCTGAAATCTCAGCAAACACTTTTTGACCCAATCTTGATGAAACTTTCAGGTCATGATCAGTACACCAATCCCACTAGGCTCGCCAAATTTCGTTCTTCTAGGTTAAACCGTTCGTTGGCAGTAACCGGTTTCATTTTGAGGTTTCACTCTGTTTTCTCCTATAGGGATACATGTATTTGGAACTCTAAATCAAACACGGTTTGTGCTAGCTCTTTGAAACTTGACACAATAAAGCAGTTTCAAGTTCTATCGCTATGGTTTGTTTGCTGTTGATGTTGCCCTAAGCAGAGACTGGCGAGAATCACTTTCATGGAAAGGGCCTGCCAAGCTTCCAAAAAACTACGAGTTGCCTGAAATCTCAGCACACACTTTTTCACCCAATCTTGATGAAACTTTCAGGTAATGATCAGTACACCAATCCCACTTGGCTCGCCAAATTTCGTTCTTCTAGGTTAAACCGTTCGTTGGCTGTAACCGGTTTCATTTTGAGGTTTCACTCTGTTTTCTCCTATAGGGATACATGTATTTGGAACTCTAAATCAAACACAGTTTGTGCTAGCTCTTTGAAACTTGACACAATAAAGCAGTTTCAAGTTCTATCTCTATGGTTTGTTTGCTGTTGATGTAGCCCTAAGCAGAGACTGGCGAGAATCACTTTCATGGAAAGGGCCTGCCACGCTTCCAAAAAACTACGAGTTGCCTGAAATCTCAGCAAACACTTTTTCACCCAATCTTGATGAAACTTTCAGGTAATGATCAGTCCACCAATCCCACTTGGCTCGCCAAATTTCGTTCTTCTAGGTTAAACCGTTCGTTGGCAGTAACCGGTTTCATTTTGAGGTTTCACTCTGTTTTCTCCTATAGGGATACATGTATTTGGAACTCTAAATCAAACACGGTTTGTGCTAGCTCTTTGAAACTTGACACAATAAAGCAGTTTCAAGTTCTATCTCTATGGTTTGTTTGCTGTTGATGTAGCCCTAAGCAGAGACTGGCGAGAATCACTTTCATGGAAAGGGCCTGCCAAACTTCCAAAAAACTACGAGTTGCCTGAAATCTCAGCAAACACTTTTTCACCCAATATTGATGAAACTTTCAGGTAATGATCAGTACACCAATCCCACTTGGCTCGCCAAATGTCATTCTTCTAGGTTAAACCGTTCGTTGGTAGTAACCGGTTTCATTTTGAGGTTTCACTCTGTTTTCTCCTATAGGGATACATGTATTTGGAACTCTAAATCAAACACGGTTTGTGCTAGCTCTTTGAAACTTGACACAATAAAGCAGTTTCAAGTTCTACCTCTATGCTTGGTTTGCTGTTGATGTTACCCTAAGCAGAGACTGGTGAGAATCACTTTCATGGAAAGGGCCTGCCAAGCTTCCAAAAAACTACGAGTTTCCTGAAATCTCAGCAAACACTTTTTCACCCAATCTTGATGAAACTTTCAGGTAATGATCAGTACACCAATCCCACTTGGCTCGCCAAATTTCGTTCTTCTAGGTTAAACCGTTCGTTGGCTGTAACCGGTTTCATTTTGAGGTTTCACTCTGTTTTCTCCTATAGGGATACATGTATTTGGAACTCTTAATCAAACACGGTTTGTGCTAGCTCTTTGAAACTTGACACAATAAAGCAGTTTCAACTTCTATCTCTATGGTTTGTTGCTGTTGATGTAGCCCTAAGCAGAGACTGGCGAGAATCACTTTCATGGAAAGGGCCTGCCAAGCTTCCAAAAAACTACGAGTTGCCTGAAATCTCAGCACAAACTTTTTCACCCAATCTTGATGAAACTTTCAGGTAATGATCAGTACACCAATCCCACTTGGCTCGCCAAATTTCGTTCTTCTAGGTTAAACCGTTCGTTGGCAGTAACCGGTTTCATTTTGAGGTTTCACTCTGTTTTCTCCTATAGGGATACATGTATCTGGAACTCTAAATCAAACACTGTTTGTGCAAGCTCTTTGAAACTTGACACAATAAAGCAGTTTCAAGTTCTATCTCTATGGTTTGTTTGCTGTTGATGTAGCCCTAAGCAGAGACTGGCGAGAATCACTTTCATGGAAAAGGCCTGCCAAGCTTCCAAAAAACTACGAGTTGCCTGAAATCTCAGCACACACTTTTTCACCCAATCTTGATGAAACTTTCAGGTAATGGTCAGTACACCAATCCCACTTGGCTCGCCAAATTTCGTTCTTGTAGGTTAAACCGTTCGTTGGCAGTAACCGGTTTCATTTTGAGGTTTCACTCTGTTTTCTCCTATAGGGATACATGTATTTGGAACTCTAAATCAAACACGGTTTGTGCTAGCTCTTTGAAACTTGACACAATAAAGCAGTTTCAAGTTCTATCGCTATGGTTTGTTTGCTGTTGATGTTGCCCTAAGCAGAGACTGGCGAGAATCACTTTCATGGAAATGGCCTGCCAAGCTTCCAAAAAACTACGAGTTGCCTGAAATCTCAGCAAACACTTTTTCACCCAATCTTGATGAAACTTTCAGGTAATGATCAGTACAGCAATCCCACTTGGCTCGCCAAACTTCGTTCTTCTAGGTTAAACCATTCGTTGGCAGTAACCGGTTTCATTTTGAGGTTTCACTCTGTTTTCTCCTATAGGGATACATGTATTTGGAACTCTAAATCAAACACGGTTTGTGCTAGCTCTTTCAAACGTGACACAATAAAGCAGTTTCAAGTTCTATCTCTATGGTTTGTTTGCTGTTAATGTAGCCCTAAGCAGAGACTGGCGAGAATCACTTTCATGGAAAGGGCCTGCCAAGCTTCCAAAAAACTACGAGTTGCCTGAAATCTCAGCACACACTTTTTCACCCAATCTTGATGAAACTTTCAGGTAATGATCAGTACACCAATCCCACTTGGCTCACCAAATTTCGTTCTTCTAGGTTAAACCGTTCGTTGGCAGTAACCGGTTTCATTTTGAGGTTTCACTCTGTTTTCTCCTATAGGGATACATGTATTTGGAACTCTAAATCAAACACGGTTTGTGCTAGCTCTTTAAAACTTGACACAATAAAGCAGTTTCAAGTTCTATCTCTATGGTTTGTTTGCTGTTAATGTAGCCCTAAGCAGAGACTGGCGAGAATCACTTTCATGGAAAGGGCCTGCCAAGCTTCCAAAAAACTACGAGTTGCCTGAAATCTCAGCACAAACTTTTTCACCCAATCTTGATGAAACTTTCAGGTAATGGTCAGTATACCAATCCCACTTGGCTCGCCAAATTTCGTTCTTGTAGGTTAAACCGTTCGTTGGCAGTAACCGGTTTCATTTTGAGGTTTCACTCTGTTTTCTCCTATAGGGATACATGTATTTGGAACTCTAAATCAAACACGGTTTGTGCTAGCTCTTTGAAAATTGACACAATAAAGCAGTTTCAAGTTCTATCTCTATGGTTTGTTTGCTGTTGATGTAGCCCTAAGCAGAGACTGGCGAGAATCACTTTCATGGAAAGGGCCTGCCAAGCTTCCAAAAAATTACGAGTTGCCTGAAATCTCAGCAAACACTTTTTCACCCAATCTTGATGATACTTTCAGGTAATGATCAGTACACCAATCCCACTTGGCAAGCCAAATTTCGTTCTTCTAGTTTAAACCATTCGTTGGATGTAACCGGTTTCATTTTGAGTTTTCACTCTGTTTTCTCCTATAGGGATACATGTATCTGGAACTCTAAATCAAACACGGTTTGTGCTAGCTCTTTGAAACTTGACACAATAAAGCAGTTTGAAGTTCTATCTCTATGGTTTGTTTGCTGTTGATGTAGCCCTAAGCAGAGACTGGCGAGAATCACTTTCATGGAAAGGGCCTGCCAAACTTCCAAAAAACTACGAGTTGCCTGAAATCTCAGCAAACACTTTTTCACCCAATCTTGATGAAACTTTCAGGTAATGATCAGTACACCAATCCCACTTGGCTCGCCAAATTTCATTCTTCTAGGTTAAACCGTTCGTTGGCAGTAACCAGTTTCATTTTGAGGTTTCACTCTGTTTTCTCCTATAGGGATACATGTATTTGGAACTCTAAATCAAACACGGTTTGTGCTAGCTCTTTGAAACTTGACACAATAAAGCAGTTTCAAGTTCTATCTCTATGGTTTGTTTGCTGTTGATGTTGCCCTAAGCAGAGACTGGCGAGAATCACTTTCATGGAAAGGGCCTGCCAAGCTTCCAAAAAACTACGAGTTGCCTGAAATCTCAGCAAACACTTTTTCACCCAATCTTGATGAAACTTTCAGGTAATGATCAGTACACCAATCCCACTTGGCTCGCCAAATTTCGTTCTTCTAGGTTAAACCGTTCATTGGCAGTAACCGGTTTCATTTTGAGGTTTCACTCTGTTTTCTCCTATAGGGATACATGTATTTGGAACTCTAAATCAAACACGGTTTGTGCTAGCTCCTTGAAACTTGACACAATAAAGCAGTTTCAAGTTCTATCTCTATGGTTTCTTTGCTGTTGATGTAGCCCTAAGCAGAGACTGGAGAGAATCACTTTCATGCAAAGGGCCTGCCAAGCTTCCAAAAAACTACGAGTTGCCTGAAATCTCAGCAAACACTTTTTCACCCAATCTTGATGAAACTTTCAGGTAATGATCAGTACACCAATCCCACTTGGCTCGCCAAATTTCGTTCTTCTAGGTTAAACCGTTCGTTGGCAGTAACCGGTTTCATTTTGAGGTTTCACTCTGTTTTCTCCTATAGGGATACATGTATTAGGAACTCTAAATCAAACAAGGTTTGTGCTAGCTCTTTGAAAATTGACACAATAAAGCAGTTTCAAGTTCTATCTCTATGTTTTGTTTGCTGTTGATGTAGCCCTAAGCAGAGACTGGCGAGAATCACTTTCATGGAAAGGGCCTGACAAGCTTCCAAAAAACTACGAGTTGCCTGAAATCTCAGCAAACACTTTTTCACCCAATCTTGATGAAACTTTCAGGTAATGATCAGTACACCAATCCCACTTGGCTCCCCAAATTTCATTCTTCTAGGTTAAACCGTTCGTTGGCAGTAACCGGTTTCATTTTGAGGTTTCACTCTGTTTTCTCCTATAGGGATACATGTATCTGGAACTCTAAATCAAACACGGTTTGTGCTAGCTCTTTGAAAATTGACACAATAAAGCAGTTTCAAGTTCTATCTCTATGGTTTGTTTGCTGTTGATGTAACCCTAAGCAGAGACTGGCGAGAATCACTTTCATGGAAAGGGCCTGCCAAGCTTCCAAAAAACTACAAGTTGCCTGAAATCTCAGCAAACACTTTTTCAGCCAATCTTGATGATACTTTCAGGTAATGATCAGTACACCAATCCCACTTGGCAAGCCAAATTTCGTTCTTCTAGTTTAAACCATTCGTTGGATGTAACCGGTTTCATTTTGAGGTTTCACTCTGTTTTCTCCTATAGGGATACATGTATCTGGAACTCTAAATCAAACACGGTTTGTGCTAGCTCTTTGAAACTTGACACAATAAAGCAGTTTGAAGTTCTATCTCTATGGTTTGTTTGCTGTTGATGTAGCCCTAAGCAGAGACTGGCGAGAATCACTTTCTTGGAAAGGGCCTGCCAAACTTCCAAAAAACTACGAGTTGCTTGAAATCTCAGCAAACACTTTTTCACCCAATCTTGATGAAACTTTCAGGTAATGATCAGTACACCAATCCCATTTGGCTCGCCAAATTTAATTCTTCTAGGTTAAACCGTTCGTTGGCAGTAACCGGTTTCATTTTGAGGTTTCACTCTGTTTTCTCCTATAGGGATACATGTATTTGGAACTCTAAATCAAACACGGTTTGTGCTAGCTCTTTGAAACTTGACACAATAAAGCAGTTTCAAGTTCTATCTCTATGGTTTGTTTGCTGTTGATGTTGCCCTAAGCAGAGACTGGCGAGAATCACTTTCATGGAAAGGGCCTGCCAAGCTTCCAAAAAACTACGAGTTGCCTGAAATCTCAGCAAACACTTTTTCACCCAATCTTGATGAAACTTTCAGGTAATGATCAGTACACCAATCCCACTTGGCTCGCCAAATTTCGTTCTTCTAGGTTAAACCGTTCCTTGGCAGTAACCGGTTTCATTTTGAGGTTTCACTCTGTTTTCTCCTATAGGGATACATGTATTTGGAACTCTAAATCAAACACGGTTTGTGCTAGCTCTTTGAAACTTGACACAATAAAGCAGTTTCAAGTTCTATCTCTATGGTTTGTTTGCTGTTGATGTAGCCCTAAGCAGAGACTGGAGAGAATCACTTTCATGCAAAGGGCCTGCCAAGCTTCCAAAAAACTACGAGTTGCCTGAAATCTCAGCAAACACTTTTTCACCCAATCTTGATGAAACTTTCAGGTAATGATCAGTACACCAATCCCACTTGGCTCGCCAAATTTCGATCTTCTAGGTTAAACCGTTCGTTGGCAGTAACCGGTTTCATTTTGAGGTTTCACTCTGTTTTCTCCTATAGGGATACATGTAATTGGAACTCTAAATCAAACACGGTTTGTGCTAGCTCTTTGAAACTTGACACAATAAAGCAGTTTCAAGTTATATCTCAATGGTTTGTTTGCTGTTGATGTAGCCCTAAGCAGAGACTGGCAAGAATCACTTTCATGGAAAGGGCCTGCCAAGCTTCCAAAAAACTACGAGTTGCCTGAAATGTCAGCAAACACTTTTTCACCCAATCTTGATGATACTTTCAGGTAATGATCAGTACACCAATCCCACTTGGTTCGCCAAATTTCGTTCTTCTAGGTTAAACCGTTCGTTGGCAGTAACCGGTTTCATTTTGAGGTTTCACTCTGTTTTCTCCTATAGGGATACATGTATTTGGAACTCTAAATCAAACACGGTTTGTGCTAGCTCTTTGAAACTTGACACAATAAAGCAGTTTCAAGTTCAATCTCTATGGTTTGTTGCTGTTGATGTAGCCCTAAGCAGAGACTGGCGAGAATCACTTTCATGGAAAGGGCCTGCCAAGCTTCCAAAAAACTACGAGTTGCCTGAAATCTCAGCACAAACTTTTTCACCCAATCTTAATGAAACTTTCAGGTAATGGTCAGTACACCAATCCCACTTGGCTCGCCAAATTTCGTTCTTCTAGGTTAAACCGTTCGTTAGCAGTAACCGGTTTCATTTTGAGGTTTCACTCTGTTTTCTCCTAAAGGGATACATGTATTTGGAACTCTAAATCAAACACGGTTTGTGCTAGCTCTTTGAAACTTGACACAATAAAGCAGTTTCAAGTTCTATCTCTATGGTTTGTTTGCTGTTCATGTAGACCTAAGCAGAGACTGGCGAGAATCTCTTTCATGGAAAGGTCCTGCCAAGCTTCCAAAAAACTACGAGTTGCCTGAATTCTCAGCACACACTCTTTCACCCAATCTTGATGAAACTTTCAGGTAATGATCAGTACACCAATCCCACTTGGCTCGCCAAATTTCATTCTTCTAGGTTAAACCGTTCGTTGGCAGTAACCGGTTTCATTTTGAGGTTTCACTGTGTTTTCTCCTATAGGGATACATGTATTTGGAACTCTAAATCAAACACGGTTTGTGCTAGCTCTTTGAAACTTGACACAATAAAGCAGTTTCAAGTTCTATCTCTATTGTTTGTTTGCTCTTGATGTAGCCCTAAGAAGAGACTGGCGAGAATCACTTTCATGGAAAGGGCCTTCCAAGCTTCCAAAAAACTATGAGTTGCTTGAAATCTCAGCAAACACTTTTTCACCCAATCTTGATGAAACTTTCAGGTAATGATCAGTACACCAATCCCACTTGGCTCGCCAAATTTCCTTCTTCTAGGATAAACCTTTCGTTGGCAGTAACCGGTTAAGTTTTGAGGTTTCACTCTGTTTTCTCCAATAGGGATACATGTATTTGGAACTCTAAATCAAACCCAGTTTGGGCTAGCTCTTTGAAACTTGACACAATAAAGCAGTTTCAAGTTCTATCTCTATGGTTTGTTTGCTGTTCATGTAGCCCTAAGCAGAGACTGGCGAGAATCACTTTCATGGAAAGGGCCTGCCAAACTTCCAAAAAACTACGAGTTGCCTGAAATCTCAGCAAACACTTTTTCACCCAATCTTGATGAAACTTTCAGGTAATGGTCAGTACACCAATCCCACTTGGCTCGCCAAACTTCGTTCTTCTAGGTTAAACCGTTCGTTGGCAGTAACCGGTTTCATTTTGAGGTTTCACTCTGTTTTCTCCTATAGGGATACATGTATTTGGAACTCTAAATCAAACACGGTTTGTGCTAGCTCTTTGAAACTTGACACAATAAAGCAGTTTCAAGTTCTATCTCTATGGTTTGTTTGCTGTTGATGTAGCCCTAAGCAGAGACTGGCGAGAATCACTTTCATGGAAAGGGCCTGCCAAGCTTCCAAAAAACTACGAGTTGCCTGAAATCTCAGCACAAACTTTTTCACCCAATCTTGATGAAACTTTCAGGTAATGGTCAGTACACCAATCCCACTTGGCTCGCCAAATTTCGTTCTTGTAGGTTAAACCGTTCGTTGGCAGTAACCGGTTTCATTTTGAGGTTTCACTCTGTTTTCTCCTATAGGGATACATGTATTTGGAACTCTAAATCAAACATGGTTTGTGCTAGCTCTTTGAAACTTGACACAATAAAGCAGTTTCAAGTTCTATCTCTATGGTTTGTTTGCTGTTGATGTAGCCCTAAGCAGAGACTGGCGAGAATCACTTTCATGGAAAGGGCCTGCCAAGCTTCCAAAAAACTACGAGTTGCCTGAAATCTCAGCAAACACTTTTTGACCAAATCTTGATGAAACTTTCAGGTCATGATCAGTACACCAATCCCACTAGGCTCGCCAAATTTCGTTCTTCTAGGTTAAACCGTTCGTTGGCAGTAACCGGTTTCATTTTGAGGTTTCACTCTGTTTTCTCCTATAGGGATACATGTATTTGGAACTCTAAATCAAACACGGTTTGTGCTAGCTCTTTGAAACTTGACACAATAAAGCAGTTTCAAGTTCTATCGCTATGGTTTGTTTGCTGTTGATGTTGCCCTATGCAGAGACTGGCGAGAATCACTTTCATGGAAAGGGCCTGCCAAGCTTCCAAAAAACTACGAGTTGCCTGAAATCTCAGCACACACTTTTTCACCCAATCTTGATGAAACTTTCAGGTAATGATCAGTACACCAATCCCACTTGGCTCGCCAAATTTCGTTCTTCTAGGTTAAACCGTTCGTTGGCTGTAACCGGTTTCATTTTGAGGTTTCACTCTGTTTTCTCCTATAGGGATACATGTATTTGGAACTCTAAATCAAACACGGTTTGTGCTAGCTCTTTGAAACTTGACACAATAAAGCAGTTTCAAGTTCTATCTCTATGGTTTGTTTGCTGTTGATGTAGCCCTAAGCAGAGACTGGCGAGAATCACTTTCATGGAAAGGGCCTGCCACGCTTCCAAAAAACTACGAGTTGCCTGAAATCTCAGCAAACACTTTTTCACCCAATCTTGATGAAACTTTCAGGTAATGATCAGTCCACCAATCCCACTTGGCTCGCCAAATTTCGTTCTTCTAGGTTAAACCGTTCGTTGGCAGTAACCGGTTTCATTTTGAGGTTTCACTCTGTTTTCTCCTATAGGGATACATGTATTTGGAACTCTAAATCAAACACGGTTTGTGCTAGCTCTTTGAAACTTGACACAATAAAGCAGTTTCAACTTCTATCTCTATGGTTTGTTGCTGTTGATGTAGCCCTAAGAAGAGACTGGCGAGAATCACTTTCATGGAAAGGGCCTGCCAAGCTTCCAAAAAACTACGAGTTGCCTGAAATCTCAGCACAAACTTTTACACCCAATCTTGATGAAACTTTCAGGTAATGGTCAGTACACCAATCCCACTTGGCTCGCCAAACTTCGTTCTTCTAGGTTAAACCGTTCGTTGGCAGTAACCGGTTTCATTTTGAGGTTTCACTCTGTTTTCTCCTATTGGGATACATGTATTTGGAACTCTAAATCAAACACGGTTTGTGCTAGCTCTTTCAAACGTGACACAATAAAGCAGTTTCAAGTTCTATCTCTATGGTTTGTTTGCTCTTAATGTAGTCCTAAGCAGAGACTGGCGAGAATCACTTTCATGGAAAGGGCCTGCCAAGCTTCCAAAAAACTACGAGTTGCCTGAAATCTCAGCACACACTTTTTCACCCAATCTTGATGAAACTTTCAGGTAATGATCAGTACACCAATCCAACTTGGCTCGAAAAATTTCGTTCTTCTAGGTTAAACCGTTCGTTGGCAGTAACTGGTTTCATTTTGAGGTTTCACTCTGTTTTCTCCTATAGGGATACATGTATTTGGAACTCTAAATCAAACACGGTTTGTGCTAGCTCTTTGAAACTTGACACAATAAAGCAGTTTCAAGTTCTACCTCTATGCTTTGTTTGCTGTTGATGTTGCCCTAAGCAGAGACTGGCGAGAATCACTTTCATGGAAAGGGCCTGCCAAGCTTCCAAAAAACTACGAGTTGCCTGAAATCTCAGCAAACACTTTTTCACCCAATCTTGATGAAACTTTCAGGTAATGATCAGTACACCAATCCCACTTGGCTCGCCAAATTTCATTCTTCTAGGTTAAACCGTTCGTTGGCAGTAACCGGTTTCATTTTGAGGTTTCACTCTGTTTTCTCCTATAGGGATACATGTATTTGGAACTCTAAATCAAACACGGTTTGTGCTAGCTCTTTGAAACTTGACACAATAAAGCAGTTTCAAGTTCTGTCTCTATGGTTTCTTTGCTGTTGATGTAGCCCTAAGCAGAGACTGGCGAGAATCACTTTCATGGAAAAGGCCTGCCAAGCTTCCAAAAAACTACGAGTTGCCTGAAATCTCAGCACACACTTTTTCACCCAATCTTGATGAAACTTTCAGGTAATGGTCAGTACACCAATCCCACTTGGCTCGCCAAATTTCGTTCTTGTAGGTTAAACCGTTCGTTGGCAGTAACCGGTTTCATTTTGAGGTTTCACTCTGTTTTCTCCTATAGGGATACATGTATTTGGAACTCTAAATCAAACACGGTTTGTGCTAGCTCTTTGAAACTTGACACAATAAAGCAGTTTCAAGTTCTATCACTATGGTTTGTTTGCTGTTGATGTTGCCCTAAGCAGAGACTGGCGAGAATCACTTTCATGGAAATGGCCTGCCAAGCTTCCAAAAAACTACGAGTTGCCTGAAATCTCAGCAAACACTTTTTCACCCAATCTTGATGAAACTTTCAGGTAATGATCAGTACAGCAATCCCACTTGGCTCGCCAAACTTCGTTCTTCTAGGTTAAACCATTCGTTGGCAGTAACCGGTTTCATTTTGAGGTTTCACTCTGTTTTCTCCGATAGGGATACATGTATTTGGAACTCTAAATCAAACACGGTTTGTGCTAGCTCTTTCAAACGTGACACAATAAAGCAGTTTCAAGTTCTATCTCTATGGTTTGTTTGCTGTTAATGTAGCCCTAAGCAGAGACTGGCGAGAATCACTTTCATGGAAAGGGCCTGCCAAGCTTCCAAAAAACTACGAGTTGCCTGAAATCTCAGCACACACTTTTTCACCCAATCTTGATGAAACTTTCAGGTAATGATCAGTACACCAATCCCACTTGGCTTACCAAATTTCGTTCTTCTAGGTTAAACCGTTCGTTGGCAGTAACCGGTTTCATTTTGAGGTTTCACTCTGTTTTCTCCTATAGGGATACATGTATTTGGAACTCTAAATCAAACACGGTTTGTGCTAGCTCTTTAAAACTTGACACAATAAAGCAGTTTCAAGTTCTATCTCTATGGTTTGTTTGCTGTTAATGTAGCCCTAAGCAGAGACTGGCGAGAATCACTTTCATGGAAAGGGCCTGCCAAGCTTCCAAAAAACTACGAGTTGCCTGAAATCTCAGCACAAACTTTTTCACCCAATCTTGATGAAACTTTCAGGTAATGGTCAGTACACCAATCCCACTTGGCTCGCCAAATTTCGTTCTTGTAGGTTAAACCGTTCGTTGGCAGTAACCGGTTTCATTTTGAGGTTTCACTCTGTTTTCTCCTATAGGGATACATGTATTTGGAACTCTAAATCAAACACGGTTTGTGCTAGCTCTTTGAAAATTGACACAATAAAGCAGTTTCAAGTTCTATCTCTATGGTTTGTTTGCTGTTGATGTAGCCCTAAGCAGAGACTGGCGAGAATCACTTTCATGGAAAGGGCCTGCCAAGCTTCCAAAAAACTACGAGTTGCCTGAAATCTCAGCAAACACTTTTTCACCCAATCTTGATGATACTTTCAGGTAATGATCAGTACACCAATCCCACTTGGCAAGCCAAATTTCGTTCTTCTAGTTTAAACCATTCGTTGGATGTAACCGGTTTCATTTTGAGTTTTCACTCTGTTTTCTCCTATAGGGATACATGTATCTGGAACTCTAAATCAAACACGGTTTGTGCTAGCTCTTTGAAACTTGACACAATAAAGCAGTTTGAAGTTCTATCTCTATGGTTTGTTTGCTGTTGATGTTGCCCTAAGCAGAGACTGGCGAGAATCACTTTCATGGAAAGGGCCTGCCAAACTTCCAAAAAACTACGAGTTGCCTGAAATCTCAGCAAACACTTTTTCACCCAATCTTGATGAAACTTTCAGGTAATGATCAGTACACCAATCCCATTTGGCTCGCCAAATTTCATTCTTCTAGGTTAAACCGTTCGTTGGCAGTAACCGGTTTCATTTTGAGGTTTCACTCTGTTTTCTCCTATAGGGATACATGTATTTGGAACTCTAAATCAAACACGGTTTGTGCTAGCTCTTTGAAACTTGACACAATAAAGCAGTTTCAAGTTCTATCTCTATGGTTTCTTTGCTGTTGATGTTGCCCTAAGCAGAGACTGGCGAGAATCACTTTCATGGAAAGGGCCTGCCAAGCTTCCAAAAAACTACGAGTTGCCTGAAATCTCAGCAAACACTTTTTCACCCAATCTTGATGAAACTTTCAGGTAATGATCAGTACACCAATCCCACTTGGCTCGCCCAATTTCGTTCTTCTAGGTTAAACCGTTCCTTGGCAGTAACCGGTTTCATTTTGAGGTTTCACTCTGTTTTCTCCTATAGGGATACATGTATTTGGAACTCTAAATCAAACACGGTTTGTGCTAGCTCTTTGAAACTTGACACAATAAAGCAGTTTCAAGTTCTATCTCTATGGTTTGTTTGCTGTTGATGTAGCCCTAAGCAGAGACTGGCGAGAATCACTTTCATGGAAAGGGCCTGCCAAGCTTCCAAAAAACTACGAGTTGCCTGAAATCTCAGCAAACACTTTTTCACCAAATCTTGATGATACTTTCAGGTAATGATCAGTACACCAATCCCACTTTGCAAGCCAAAATTTCGTTCTTCTAGGTTAAACCGTTCGTTGGCTGTAACCCGGTTTCATTTTGAGGTTTCACTCTGTTTCTCCTATAGGGATAAATGTATCTGGAACTCTAAATCAAACACGGTTTATGCTAGCTCTTTGAAACTTGACACAATAAAGCAGTTTCAAGTTCTATCTCTATGGTTTGTTTGCTGTTGATGTAGCCCTAAGCAGAGACTGGCGAGAATCACTTTCATGGAAAGGGCCTGCCAAGCTTCCAAAAAACTACGAGTTGCCTGAAATCTCAGCAAACACTTTTTCACCCAATCTTGATGAAACATTCAGGTAATGATCAGTACACCAATCCCACTTGGCTCGCCAAATTTCGTTCTTTTAGGTTAAACCGTTCGTTGGCAGTAACCGGTTTCATTTTGAGGTTTCACTCTGTTTTCTCCTATAGGGATACATGTATTTGGAACTCTAAATCAAACACGGTTTGTGCTAGCTCTTGAAACTTGACACAATAAAGCAGTTTCAACTTCTATCTCTATGGTTTGTTGCTGTTGATGTAGCCCTAAGCAGAGACTGGCGAGAATCACTTTCATGGAAAGGGCCTGCCAAGCTTCCAAAAAACTACGAGTTGCCTGAAATCTCAGCACAAACTTTTTCACCCAATCTTAATGAAACTTTCAGGTAATGGTCAGTACACCAATCCCACTTGGCTCGCCAAATTTCGTTCTTCTAGGTTAAACCGTTCGTTAGCAGTAACCGGTTTCATTTTGAGGTTTCACTCTGTTTTCTCCTAAAGGGATACATGTATTTGGAACTCTAAATCAAACACGGTTTGTGCTAGCTCTTTGAAACTTGACACAATAAAGCAGTTTCAAGTTCTATCTCTATGGTTTGTTTGCTGTTCATGTAGACCTAAGCAGAGACTGGCGAGAATCTCTTTCATGGAAAGGGCCTGCCAAGCTTCCAAAAAACTACGAGTTGCCTGAAATTCTCAGCACACACTCTTTCACCCAATCTTGATGAAACTTTCAGGTAATGATCAGTACACCAATCCCACTTGGCTCGCCAAATTTCGTTCTTCAGGTTAAACCGTTCGTTGGCAGTAACCGGTTTCATTTTGAGGTTTCACTGTGTTTTCTCCTATAGGGATACATGTATTTTGAACTCTAAATCAAACACGGTTTGTGCTAGCTCTTTGAAACTTGACACAATAAAGCAGTTTCAAGTTCTATCTCTATTGTTTGTTTGCTCTTGATGTAGCCCTAAGAAGAGACTGGCGAGAATCACTTTCATGGAAAGGGCCTTCCAAGCTTCCAAAAAACTATGAGTTGCTTGAAATCTCAGGCAAACACTTTTTCACCCAATCTTGATGAAACTTTCAGGTAATGATCAGTACACCAATCCCACTTGGCTCGCCAAATTTCCTTCTTCTAGGATTAACCTTTCGTTGGCAGTAACCGGTTTCGTTTTGAGGTTTCACTCTGTTTTCCTCCTATAGGGATACATGTATTTGGAACTCTAAATCAAACCCAGTTTGGGCTAGCTCTTTGAAACTTGACACAATAAAGCAGTTTCAAGTTCTATCTCTATGGTTTGTTTGCTGTTCATGTAGCCCTAAGCAGAGACTGGCGAGAATCACTTGCATGGAAAGGGCCTGCCAAGCTTCCAAAAAACTACGAGTTGCCTGAAATCTCAGCACACACTCTTTCACCCAATCTTGATGAAACTTTCAGCTAATGATCAGTACACCAATCCCACTTGGCTCGCCAAATTTAGTTCTTCTAGGTTAAACCGTTCGTTGGCAGTAACCGGTTTCATTTTGAGGTTTCACTCTGTTTTCTCCTATAGGGATACATGTATTTGGAACTCTAAATCAAACACGGTTTGTGCTAGCTCTTTGAAACTTGACACAATAAAGCAGTTTCAAGTTCTATCTCTATGGTTTGTTTGCTCTTGATGTAGCCCTAAGAAGAGACTGGCGAGAATCACTTTCATGGAAAGGGCCTGCCAAGCTTCCAAAAACTACGAGTTGCCTGAAATCTCAGCAAACACTTTTTCACCCAATCTTGATGAAACTTTCAGGTAATGATCAGTACACCAATCCCACTTGGCTCGCCAAATTTCGTTCTTCTAGGTTAAACCGTTCTTTGGCAGTAACCGGTTTCGTTTGAGGTTTCAACTCTGTTTTCTCCTATAGGGATACATGTATTTGGAACTCTAAATCAAACACGGTTTGTGCTAGTTCTTTGAAACTTGACACAATAAAGCAGTTTCTAGTTCTATCTCTATGGCTTGTTTGCTGTTGATGTAGCCCTAAGCAGAGACTGGCGAGAATCACTTTCATGGAAAGGGCCTGCCAAGCTTCCAAAAAACTACGAGTTGCCTGAAATCTCAGCAAACACTTTTTCACCCAATCTTGATGAAACTTTCAGGTAATGATCAGTACACCAATCCCACTTGGCTCGCCAAATTTCGTTCTTCTAGGTTAAACCGTTCCTTGGCAGTAACCGGTTTCATTTTGAGGTTTCACTCTGTTTTCTCCTATAGGGATACATGTATTTGGAACTCTAAATCAAACACGGTTTGTGCTAGCTCTTTGAAACTTGACACAATAAAGCAGTTTCAAGTTCTATCTCTATGGTTTGTTTGCTGTTGATGTAGCCCTAAGCAGAGACTGGAGAGAATCACTTTCATGCAAAGGCCTGCCAAGCTTCCAAAAAACTACGAGTTGCCTGAAATCCCAGCAAACACTTTTTCACCCAATCTTGATGAAACTTTCAGGTAATGATCAGTACACCAATCCCACTTGGCTCGCCAAATTTCGATCTTCTAGGTTAAACCGTTCGTTGGCAGTAACCGGTTTCATTTTGAGGTTTCACTCTGTTTTCTCCTATAGGGATACATGTAATTGGAACTCTAAATCAAACACGGTTTGTGCTAGCTCTTTGAAACTTGACAAAATAAAGCAGTTTCAAGTTATATCTCAATGGTTTGTTTGTGTTGATGTAGGCCCTAAGCAGAGACTGGCAAGAATCACTTTCATGGAAAGGGCCTGCCAAGCTTCCAAAAAACTACGAGTTGCCTGAAATGTCAGCAAACACTTTTTCACCCAATCTTGATGATACTTTCAGGTAATGATCAGTACACCAATCCCACTTGGCTCGCCAAATTTCGTTCTTCTAGGTTAAACCGTTCGTTGGCAGTAACCGGTTTCATTTTGAGGTTTCACTCTGTTTTCTCCTATAGGGATACATGTATTTGGAACTCTAAATCAAACACGGTTTGTGCTAGCTCTTTGAAACTTGACACAATAAAGCAGTTTCAAGTTCTATCTCTATGGTTTGTTTGCTGTTGATGTTGCACTAAGCAGAGACTGGTGAGAATCACTTTCATGGAAAGGGCCTGACAAGCTTCCAAAAAACTACGAGTTGCCTGAAATCTCAGCAAACACTTTTTCACCCAATCTTGATGAAACTTTCAGGTAATGATCAGTACACCAATCCCACTTGGCTCGCCAAATTTCGTTCTTCTAGGTTAAACCGTTCGTTGGCAGTAACCGGTTTCATTTTGAGGTTTCACTCTGTTTTCTCCTATAGGGATACATGTATCTGGAACTCTAAATCAAACACGGTTTGTGCTAGCTCTTGAAAATTGACACAATAAAGCAGTTTCAAGTTCTATCTCTATGGTTTGATTGCTGTTGATGTAGCCCTAAGCAGAGACTGGCGAGAATCACTTTCATGGAAAGGGCCTGCCAAGCTTCCAAAAAACTACGAGTTGCCTGAAATCTCAGCAAACACTTTTTCACCCAATCTTGATGAAACTTTCAGGTAATGATCAGTACACCAATCCCACTTGGCTCGCCAAATTTCGTTCTTCTAGGTTAAACCGTTCGTTTGCAGTAACCGGTTACATTTTGAGGTTTCACTCTGTTTTCTCCTATAGGGATACATGTATTTGGAACTCTAAATCAAACACGGTTTGTGCTAGCTCTTGAAACTTGACACAATAAAGCAGTTTCAACTTCTATCTCTATGGTTTGTTGCTGTTGATGTAGCCCTAAGCAGAGACTGGCGAGAATCACTTTCATGGAAAGGGCCTGCCAAGCTTCCAAAAAACTACGAGTTGCCTGAAATCTCAGCACAAACTTTTTCACCCAATCTTAATGAACTTTCAGGTAATGGTCAGTACACCAATCCCACTTGGCTCGCCAAATTTCGTTCTTCTAGGTTAAACCGTTCGTTAGCAGTAACCGGTTTCATTTTGAGGTTTCACTCTGTTTTCTCCTAAAGGGATACATGTATTTGGAACTCTAAATCAAACACGGTTTGTGCTAGCTCTTTGAAACTTGACACAATAAAGCAGTTTCAAGTTCTATCTCTATGGTTTGTTTGCTGTTCATGTAGACCTAAGCAGAGACTGGCGAGAATCTCTTTCATGGAAAGGGCCTGCCAAGCTTCCAAAAAACTACGAGTTGCCTGAATTCTCAGCACACACTCTTTCACCCAATCTTGATGAAACTTTCAGGTAATGATCAGTACACCAATCCCACTTGCTGGCCAAAATTTCGTTCTTGTAGGTTAAACCGTTCGTTGGCAGTAACCGGTTTCATTTTGAGGTTTCACTGTGTTTTCTCCTATAGGGATACATGTATTTGGAACTCTAAATCAAACACGGTTTGTGCTAGCTCTTTGAAACTTGACACAATAAAGCAGTTTCAAGTTCTATCTCTATTGTTTGTTTGCTCTTGATGTAGCCCTAAGAAGAGACTGGCGAGAATCACTTTCATGGAAAGGGCCTTCCAAGCTTCCAAAAAACTATGAGTTGCTTGAAATCTCAGCAAACACTTTTTCACCCAATCTTGATGAACTTTCAGGTAATGATCAGTACACCAATCCCACTTATCTCGCCAAATTTCCTTCTTCTAGGATTAACCTTTCGTTGGCAGTAACCGGTTTCGTTTTGAGGTTTCACTCTGTTTTCTCCTATAGGGATACATGTATTTGGAACTCTAAATCAAACCCAGTTTGGGCTAGCTCTTTGAAACTTGACACAATAAAGCAGTTTCAAGTTCTATCTCTATGGTTTGTTTGCTGTTCATGTAGCCCTAAGCAGAGACTGGCGAGAATCACTTGCATGGAAAGGGCCTGCCAAGCTTCCAAAAAACTACGAGTTGCCTGAAATCTCAGCACACACTCTTTCACCCAATCTTGATGAAACTTTCAGCTAATGATCAGTACACCAATCCCACTTGGCTCGCCAAATTTAGTTCTTCTAGGTTAAACCGTTCGTTGGCAGTAACCGGTTTCATTTTGAGGTTTCACTCTGTTTTCTCCTATAGGGATACATGTATTTGGAACTCTAAATCAAACACGGTTTGTGCTAGCTCTTTGAAACTTGACACAATAAAGCAGTTTCAAGTTCTATCTCTATGGTTTGTTTGCTCTTGATGTAGCCCTAAGAAGAGACTGGCGAGAATCACTTTCATGGAAAGGGCCTGCCAAGCTTCCAAAAAACTACGAGTTGCCTGAAATCTCAGCAAACACTTTTCACCCAATCTTGATGAAACTTTCAGGTAATGATCAGTAACACCAATCCCACTTGGCTCGCCAAATTTCGTTCTTCTAGGTTAAACCGTTCTTTGGCAGTAACCGGTTTCGATTTGAGGTTTCACTCTGTTTTCTCCTATAGGGATACATGTATTTGGAACTCTAAATCAAACACGGTTTGTGCTAGTTCTTTGAAACTTGACACAATAAAGCAGTTTCTAGTTCTATCTCTATGGCTTGTTTGCTGTTGATGTAGCCCTAAGCAGAGACTGGCGAGAATCACTTTCATGGAAAGGGCCTGCCAAGCTTCCAAAAACCTACGAGTTGCCTGAAATCTCAGCAAACACTTTTTCACCCAATCTTGATGAAACTTTCAGGTAATGATCAGTACACCAATCCCACTTGGCTCGCCAAATTTCGTTCTTCTAGGTTAAACTGTTCGTTGGCAGTAACCGGTTTCATTTTGAGGTTTCACTCTGTTTTCTCCTATAGGGATACACGTATTTGGAACTCTAAATCCAACACAGTTTGTGCTAGCTCTTTGAAACTTGACACAATAAAGCAGTTTCAAGTTCTATCTCTATGGTTTGTTTCCTGTTGATGTAGCCCTAAGCAGAGACTGGAGAGAATCACTTTCATGCAAAGGGCCTGCCAAGCTTCCAAAAAACTACGAGTTGCCTGAAATCCCAGCAAACACTTTTTCACCCAATCTTGATGAAACTTTCAGGTAATGATCAGTACACCAATCCCACTTGGCTCGCCAAATTTCGATCTTCTAGGTTAAACCGTTCGTTGGCAGTAACCGGTTTCATTTTGAGGTTTCACTCTGTTTTCTCCTATAGGGATACATGTAATTGGAACTCTAAATCAAACACGGTTTGTGCTAGCTCTTTGAAACTTGACAAAATAAAGCAGTTTCAAGTTATATCTCAATGGTTTGTTTGCTGTTGATGTAGCCCTAAGCAGAGACTGGCGAGAATCACTTTCATGGAAAGGGCCTGCCAAGCTTCCAAAAAACTACGAGTTGCCTGAAATGTCAGCAAACACTTTTTCACCCAATCTTGATGATACTTTCAGGTAATGATCAGTACACCAATCCCACTTGGCTCGCCAAATTTCGTTCTTCTAGGTTAAACCGTTCGTTGGCAGTAACCGGTTTCATTTTGAGGTTTCACTCTGTTTTCTCCTATAGGGATACATGTATTTGGAACTCTAAATCAAACACGGTTTGTGCTAGCTCTTTGAAACTTGACACAATAAAGCAGTTTCAAGTTCTATCTCTATGGTTTGTTTGCTGTTGATGTTGCACTAAGCAGAGACTGGTGAGAATCACTTTCATGGAAAGGGCCTGACAAGCTTCCAAAAAACTACGAGTTGCCTGAAATCTCAGCAAACACTTTTTCACCCAATCTTGATGAAACTTTCAGGTAATGATCAGTACACCAATCCCACTTGGCTCTCCAAATTTCGTTCTTCTAGGTTAAACCGTTCGTTGGCAGTAACCGGTTTCATTTTGAGGTTTCACTCTGTTTTCTCCTATAGGGATACATGTATCTGGAACTCTAAATCAAACACGGTTTGTGCTAGCTCTTTGAAAATTGACACAATAAAGCAGTTTCAAGTTCTATCTCTATGGTTTGTTTGCTGTTGATGTAGCCCTAAGCAGAGACTGGCGAGAATCACTTTCATGGAAAGGGCCTGCCAAGCTTCCAAAAAACTACGAGTTGCCTGAAATCTCAGCAAACACTTTTTCACCCAATCTTGATGAAACTTTCAGGTAATGATCAGTACACCAATCCCACTTGGCTCGCCAAATTTCGTTCTTCTAGGTTAAACCGTTCGTTGGCAGTAACCGGTTTCATTTTGAGGTTTCACTCTGTTTTCTCCTATAGGGATACATGTATTTGGAACTCTAAATCAAACACGGTTTGTGCTAGCTCTTTGAAACTTGACACAATAAAGCAGTTTCAACTTCTATCTCTATGGTTTGTTGCTGTTGATGTAGCCCTAAGCAGAGACTGGCGAGAATCACTTTCATGGAAAGGGCCTGCCAAGCTTCCAAAAAACTACGAGTTGCCTGAAATCTCAGCACAAACTTTTTCACCCAATCTTAATGAAACTTTCAGGTAATGGTCAGTACACCAATCCCACTTGGCTCGCCAAATTTCGTTCTTCTAGGTTAAACCGTTCGTTAGCAGTAACCGGTTTCATTTTGAGGTTTCACTCTGTTTTCTCCTAAAGGGATACATGTATTTGGAACTCTAAATCAAACACGGTTTGTGCTAGCTCTTTGAAACTTGACACAATAAAGCAGTTTCAAGTTCTATCTCTATGGTTTGTTTGCTGTTCATGTAGACCTAAGCAGAGACTGGCGAGAATCTCTTTCATGGAAAGGGCCTGCCAAGCTTCCAAAAAACTACGAGTTGCCTGAATTCTCAGCACACACTCTTTCACCCAATCTTGATGAAACTTTCAGGTAATGATCAGTACACCAATCCCACTTGGCTCGCCAAATTTCGTTCTTCTAGGTTAAACCGTTCGTTGGCAGTAACCGGTTTCATTTTGAGGTTTCACTGTGTTTTCTCCTATAGGGATACATGTATTTGGAACTCTAAATCAAACACGGTTTGTGCTAGCTCTTTGAATCTTGAAACAATAAAGCAGTTTCAAGTTCTATCTCTATTGTTTGTTTGCTCTTGATGTAGCCCTAAGAAGAGACTGGCGAGAATCACTTTCATGGAAAGGGCCTTCCAAGCTTCCAAAAAACTATGAGTTGCTTGAAATCTCAGCAAACACTTTTTCACCCAATCTTGATGAAACTTTCAGGTAATGATCAGTACACCAATCCCACTTGGCTCGCCAAATTTCCTTCTTCTAGGATAAACCTTTCGTTGGCAGTAACCGGTTTCGTTTTGAGGTTTCACTCTGTTTTCTCCTATAGGGATACATGTATTTGGAACTCTAAATCAAACCCAGTTTGGGCTAGCTCTTTGAAACTTGACACAATAAAGCAGTTTCAAGTTCTATCTCTATGGTTTGTTTGCTGTTCATGTAGCCCTAAGCAGAGACTGGCGAGAATCACTTGCATGGAAAGGGCCTGCCAAGCTTCCAAAAAACTACGAGTTGCCTGAAATCTCAGCACACACTCTTTCACCCAATCTTGATGAAACTTTCAGCTAATGATCAGTACACCAATCCCACTTGGCTCGCCAAATTTCGTTCTTCTAGGTTAAACCGTTCGTTGGCAGTAACCGGTTTCATTTTGAGGTTTCACTCTGTTTTCTCCTATAGGGATACATGTATTTGGAACTCTAAATCAAACACGGTTTGTGCTAGCTCTTTGAAACTTGACACAATAAAGCAGTTTCAAGTTCTATCTCTATGGTTTGTTTGCTGTTGATGTAGCCCTAAGCAGAGACTGGCGAGAATCACTTTCATGGAAAGGGCCTGCCAAGCTTCCAAAAAACTACGAGTTGCCTGAAATCTCAGCAAACACCTTTTCACCCAATTTTGATGAAACTTTCAGGTAATATTCAGTACACCAATCCCACTTGGCTCGCCAAATTTCGTTCTTCTAGTTTAAACAGTTCGTTGGCAGTAACCGGTTTCATTTTAAGGTTTCACTGTGTTTTCTCCTATAGGGATACATGTATTTGGAACTCTAAATCAAACACGGTTTGTGCTAGCTCTTTGAAACATGACACAATAAAGCAGTTTCAAGTTCTATCTCTATGGTTTGTTTGCTGTTGATGTAGCCCTAAGCAGAGACTGGCGAGAATCACTTTCATGGAAAGGGCCTGCCAAGCTTCCAAAAAACTACGAGTTGCCTGAAATCTCAGCACACACTTTTTCACCCAATCTTGATGAAACTTTCAGGTAATGATCAGTACACCAATCCCACTTGGCTTGCCAAATTTCGTTCTTCTAGGTTCAACCGTTCGTTGACAGTAACCGGTTTCATTTTGAGGTTTCACTCTGTTTTCTCCTATAGGGATACATGTATTTGGAACTCTAAATCAAACACGGTTTGTGCTAGCTCTTTGAAATTTGACACAATAAAGCAGTTTCAAGTTCTATCTCTATTTTTTGTTTGCTGTTGATGTAGCCCTAAGAAGATACTGGCGAGAATAACTTTCATGGAAAGGGCCTGCCAAGCTTCCAAAAAACTACGAGTTGCCTGAAATCTCAGCAAACACTTTTTCACCCAATTTTGATGATAGTTTCAGGTAATGATCAGTACACCAATCCCACTTGGCTCCCCAAATTTTGTTCTTCTAGGTTAAACCGTTCGTTGGCAGTAACCGGTTTCATTTTGAGGTTTCACTCTGTTTTCTCCTATAGGGATACATGTATTTGGAACTCTAAATCAAACACGGTTTGTGCTAGCTCTTTGAAACTTGACACAATAAAGCAGTTTCAAGTTCTATCTCTATGGTTTGTTTGCTGTTGATGTAGCCCTAAGCAGAGACTGGCGAGAATCACTTTCATGGAAAGGGCCTGCCAAGCTTCCAAAAAACTACGAGTTGCCTGAAATCTAAGCAAACACTTTTTAACCCAATCTTGATGAAACTTTCAGGTAATAATCAGTACACCAATTACACTTGGCTCACCAAATTCCGTTCTTCTAGGTTAAACCATTCGTTGGCAGTAACCGGTTTCATTTTGAGGTTTCACTCTGTTTTCTCCTATAGGGATACATGTATTTGGAACTCTAAATCAAACCCAGTTTGGGCTAGCTCTTTGAAACTTGACACAATAAAGCAGTTTCAAATTCTATCTCTATGGTTTGTTTCCTGTTCATGTAGCCCTAAGCAGAGACTGGCGAGAATCTCTTTCATGGAAAGGGCCTGCCAAGCTTCCAAAAAAC
The DNA here is from genome assembly GCF_052094955.1 of Ictidomys tridecemlineatus. Taxonomy (NCBI): domain Eukaryota; kingdom Metazoa; phylum Chordata; class Mammalia; order Rodentia; family Sciuridae; genus Ictidomys; species Ictidomys tridecemlineatus. Next base: position 29,612 of record NW_027524620.1, read on the forward strand.
TACGAGTTGCCTGAAATCTCAGCACACACTCTTTCACCCAATCTTGATGAAACTTTCAGGTAATGATCAGTACACCAATCCCACTTGGCTCGCCAAATTTCGTTCTTCTAGGTTAAACCGTTCGTTGGCAGTAACCGGTTTCATTTTGAGGTTTCACTCTGTTTTCTCCTATAGGGATACATGTATTTGGAACTCTAAATCAAACACGGTTTGTGCTAGCTCTTTGAAACTTGACACAATAAAGCAGTTTCAAGATCTATCTCTATGGTTTGTTTGCTCTTGATGTAGCCCTAAGAAGAGACTGGCGAGAATCACTTTCATGGAAAGGGCCTGCCAAGCACCCAAAAAACTACGAGTTGCCTGAAATCTCAGCAAACACTTTTTCACCCAATCTTGATGACACTTTCAGGTAATGATCAGTACACCAATACCACTTGGCTCGCCAAATTTCGTTCTTCTAGGTTAAACCGTTCGTTGGCAGTAACCGGTTTCATTTTGAGGTTTCA